>NC_084908.1:18358285-18486808 GCF_949316345.1 Pungitius pungitius | reverse complement strand
CTATATCCACTCTGGCAGGAAGTAAGACTCACTGCGCGCACACACACGCACGCACACACACACACACACACAGGGGCTCTTACCCACCTGCCCCCCCCCCCTCCTCCTCCCCCGTCCCGTCGCAGGTGGTTCTGTCACGTGGACGACGACAACTACGTGAACGTGGGCTCGCTGCTGAGGCTGCTGTCTCAGTACCGCCACACGCGGGACGTCTACATCGGGCGGCCCAGCCTGGAGCGCCCCATCGAGGCCACGGAGCTACTCGCCGAGGCGGCTGACACGGTAAAGCGCCGCCCCTCCCCCCCCCCCCCCCCCCCCCTCTGGCGTGACCTCACTTGCATTGAGGTGAGGTCACGCCGGGTCGTGACCCGCTTGTGTTTGTGTGTGCGCAGAAGCGGGTGCGTTTCTGGTTCGCCACGGGCGGCGCGGGGTTCTGTCTGAGCCGCGGCCTCGCTCTGAAGATGCAGCCCTGGGCGAGGTAAACCCCCCCCCCCCCCCCCCTCTTTAGTAGATCCACAACGAGCGGCTTCTTCAAACTCCTCCCTCTGTGCAGCGGCGGCGCCTTCGCGGCCACGGCCGACCGCATCCGCCTCCCGGACGACTGCGCGGTGGGCTTCATCGCCGAGGCGCTGCTCGGCGTGGGCCTCACCCGCTCGCCGCTGTTCCACTCGCACCTGGAGAACCTGGGCCTGGTGTCGGACATCCACAACCAGGTGGGCGCACGCACACACGCACGCACACACACACACTGATTAGTGATAACCGCTTTTGTGTCCCCCCCCCCCCCTCCCGTTTAGGTGACGCTGAGCTACGGCACGGTGGAGAACGGCAGGAACACCGTCAGCCTGAGGGGGCCGTTCTCCGCCATGGAAGACCCCACCAGGTGGGTTTTCTCACCGTCTCCCTCCATGGAGACTTTCTACATGGAGAAGGTCCCACCTCTGTAACATGGGACCTTCTCCCCGAGCATCGACCGGGGAACGGCATCGCGAACCAAACCATTCGGAGGGTAAAACTAAGCTCCTTCTCGTCAGTGACGGCGTTGAGCTGCTGCTTGAAAGAAGAAGAAGAAGAAGAAAAAAAACAATCGATGACGGATTCTGTTTGTTGTGTTTCTTCAAATCTGCAGCAGCTGCGTCAGTCTCAGGAAGCGCTTTATTTTTTTGGAACGTGTGTACTACAATGCTCCATTATGTAATCCCTTCTCATGTGTGTATGTTTTAACTACAGCGACAAGCTTCCTGGCTTTGTGCATTGTATGCGTGTGTGTGTGTGTGTGTGTGTGCGCGCGTGTGCGTCTGATTGTATTCATCATTTTGAAATCTCCCGTCGGCGGCTTCCAGGCATTGTGACAGCGGCTTCCCCTCTCTGTCTCAGGTTCAGGTCGGGTCCATTGTCTGCTGCACCAGACGCCGCTCGCTGCCCGGGGCCCCCGCCGCTGTAACGCCCCGTCCAGGCACGGGTGGAGGAGAAGGTGGAGGCCGGGGGGGGAGGAGGAGGAGGAGGAGCGCCTGCCTTCACCCCGACGTCCAGGAATGAGGAGAAGGAGCCTGGCTTTATTTCTGCCTGAGTGGCGGGCGGACGTTCCGTACCTGAGCCGCCCCCCACCACACAAGAGACAAACCCACGGACGCGGATCGCTCTCTCGATGACCTGTGAAGACGTGGGTGAAAGAGATGGAGGATGTTTGTTTTCCTCCGGTCAGCGTGATCTCTTCTTTGAACTGGACCACTTTGCTCTTTTCATTTCATCCTTTTTTTTTTTTTTTGCATTTCACTTTTTAAAACAATAATCGCCTCAACGGTTGACAGGACGAAGGGTCAGCTGCGGACACCTGAAAAAAAGAAACAGGCCGCTCTTCTTCTGAACCCCTCGTTGTCCACTCCTCCGATGAGGCGGCTACAAACGATTCCGGCTGCTTGTGAAAGGTCTCGCACGGCGGCGGCGGCGTCCCCGGGAATGACTCATGTTGGGTCGTCTTCTGTCCCTCTGCGCGTCGAAGGCTCGTTCCGTCCCTTTGTCGGACGAACGCATGCGACGAAGCGCTCGCGCTCTCTCTCCAGTATCTGGACCGTATGAGGACACAATAAAAAGAAAGGCTCGTTGGTTAATGTGCGAGTGTCTTTGTCTCTGTGATTTTAAACGGGGTTTAAAAAACCTTTGACCTTGTTTATGAGCCGTTGGGTTCTTGTCTGTACCCCCCCCCCCCCCCCCCCCACCCCAAAACCTTCCCTCCATGCATCCGTAACCTCACAATAACAGGCGTCCTCTTATCGGATTGAGCCATAAGGCCCTGCAGAGCCCAAAACAGTGTGTGTGTGTGTGTGTGTGTGTGTGTGTGTGTGTGTGGCTACTGGGCGACATCTGCTGGTTGCAAGTGGTACTTCTACTGGTTTGGTTTATAAAGCTCTGCTCAAGGGGGGGATTTGGGGTTTGTGTAAAGCCTCGAGCACCCAATAGGGAAATAAAACCAGGACCTTTAAATTCTACCAGGAAAGAAAATCGATCACACTGATATAGAAATACTGTGATGATCTGACCAAATACACCTCCAGATGTGTAGAATATGGAGTCACAGAGCTTTATGAAAAGAAGCTCTTATGGAACCATTAGTTCAATAGGTTGAATTGTCCCATTATGTGCACGAAGATGAGTGGAGATTAATGGAGGTAACAACCTAATTTCATCAGTAAAACATGGTCACGCTATCTGATAGAATTGATTTATATATATATTTATATATACATACATATGTTTAATCGATTGGCCTTAAGCGAAAGTAGTAAAAGTGTGAAAGGAATCGAGTGTTTTTCTGCGTCACAATAACTCGTAAAAGCACTTCTTCCAAAACTTCCCCTTGCTGCCTTCAGTTTCTACGCTTCAATCTGAGAGGATCAATCGGATTGTCTGTGATCTGTTGACACAAAGTATCTGCTTCTGTGTATCTGCAATAATGAGAAGATCCTCCTCGTTCATCCACATTCAAAAACAACCTGCAGTCTCAATCATGTTAAAGTTGCTTTAATTTCTTTTCTTTTTTTTTTTTTCAAACATTTATTCCAGGCTGAATGATCGTTACCACAGTTTTGACATGTACATCATTAATATCTCAGTTAACAGCCATAGAAAACAATGTTTGTCCTTCACATCTGGACCGAGGTGTACTTAAAAGTCCTGAAAATTAGCACCGAGGCTCTCAGACGTGTGGATCTTTTTCCCACAAAGCGTCTCACGGGAATCAAGTACGACGTTGAGTCAGCTGTGCAGACGACACTGGAATAGTTTTATTAAAACATTGCAAGACAGAGAGTCATTCACCATTAATAAGAGAGGAAAAAAAACGCTGCTCTCGCCTTCGTTCTCCTAAAAAAAACAGCTAGCTATTGTTTTACCTTTAAAGTTTGACTTTATTTTTTTTTTTTTTTACAAGACAGAGAGAGAAAAAGAAAACGTGATATGAAGAGTGTTGTAAGAGTTTTAAAAACGTTACGAAAAAGGCCATTAATCCGCGACTAGTCCAACAGATCCTAACATTGTTTGCATTTATGGTGCAATTAAAAAAAAAAAAAAAAAACAACAGAAAGAAGCCCCTTCAGTAAAGTACTAGACCATCGGTAGCATTGTTACCATAACATGGACGCTTCTCTAGTAACAAGATTGTCTCGCTTATACGAGAAGTGGTCATTGATTAATAGTAGAATATTAAAATGCTGTACAGGAACGGTGTCTGAAATGTGGCTACGACACGACCTACTAATCATTACCCAGAATGCAAATGGTTGGCGTGCAGGTACTGCGGCTCAAGGTGTGAACGGGGAACGAGACGGGAGCAGGGTGGCAAACTGTGTGTGTGTGTGTGTGTGTGTGTCAGCGGCGTGCCATCGACTCACACACAGTAACACTGAGAGCAACAGCCAATCACGCTGCAGCAAAGTCACACACACACACACACACACACACAAGCGGGTTTACGGATACAGTTTTTGAAGTTTTACTGGCAGTGTGTTTTTACTTCTTCAGTCTCCAAGAGTTTGTGCTTGTGGGTAAAAAAAAACAAAAGACAAGAAAGACTGATGCTTAAAGGTCAATTAAAGGGAACAAAATAAAAGTGTATAGAAGAAGAAACAGAATACTACTTGGTCACAGTATCACGTCACATGAATTCAGCTTTTGATGTAACATTATTTATCAGGGAGATTGTTGGAGGTGTTTTATATTTACTGCTTTGAACTGTTCCTGATCACATCCCTGAATGGACGCCAAACATTGAAAGAAATGAACGCAGTGAAACGACGACGCCTCCCCAGCGCCGAGCGTCCTCTGCTCCCGTGGCGAGTGGGAAGTTCTTTCCCATTTCTCTGCATGGTTTGCTTTTTTATTTTTTTCAAGTCTTTTCCCTTTTCTTTTACAGCTGGAGGAAAACCTTCGGCGAGACGAGGACAGAATCGGGCATTCAGAGTTTTTTGGCACATTTTGACCCTTCTGATGTCCCTCGTCTCTCTCGCTTCCACTCCCGAGATTCAAAATCAGTCCACGTCCGCCGAGCGCCACGTGCACTTTGAATACACGTGCACTTTGAATACACGTGCACAAATACAGAGAGATGCAGACACACTTTGAGCTCACGGTTCAAGTCTTAGTTAGATGACGATGTTAAGCTAAAGCGGGTGTGATTGTGGTGGTTTTCTATTGAAACATGGCTTTCTAATTCACCAGCTTATCATATATACACGTGTGTGTGTGTGTGTGTGTGTGTGTGTGTGTGTGTGTGTGTGAGGGACAGCTAAATACTTCCATTGTAAACACGCAGCACACCACATTACCAGTAATGATTTAACGGTCTACTTCTCAATCAGAGTACACGTTTACTATTTACAGGTCTGTACAGCGTGTGTGTGTGTGTGTGTGATCCCGGGGGGGGGGGGGGGGGGGGGGGGGGCTGTCTCCGCTTTGGAGGGCAGTGCACAGATCCCAATGGAGCGGGAGATCATCAGAACTTAGAAGAAGAAGAAGAAGAAACAGGAGCATCCCAGAGCCGTGGTGCATTGCATTGTGGGACTTTGGACTCACGCTCGGCACGAGTACAAATTGCGGTCGTCTGGGACGGGCTTCGGCTTCCTCAACCGGTTGATGATCCGGGGCGAGAAGCAGGGGGCCTCTGGGGTGTTGTTACTGGCTGTGAACACTGGATTTAGGCAGTACTTTGTTGGACTGGGGGGGGGGGGGGGTGTGGTCCCTAGTGGACTGAGGACTGGGGTCGGGCCGCCGGGTGAGCCCGGCTGTTCGGGTCCAGTTGGTCGTTGGGAACGGAGCGTCGGTTCTGGTCTGGTCGGTTGGTGGCCAGGTACTTGGCTCTCATGCTGGAGGTGTACTGAGGAGATGAAGATGGTGAAGGGAACAGGAAAGAAGGAGGGGGGGGGGGGAGGAGAAAAGGGTACCAAAGGGAGGGGGAGGGGGGGGGGGTGTTGGAGAAGAAAAGAGACCACAGGGAGAAAGTGAAGTTTTCAGGGGAGGAGATAACGAAAAGAAAGGGCAGGTATTGATTATGATCACCCGTACTTAAATAAGATAAATACTCTAAGAATAGTTTAATAATGTACATTAGATCAGGCAGTGTGAATGGTTGTAAGTGGCATAGCAAGATAGATACATTGATAGATCGATTGGTGGATAGAGAGTGATAGATAGATACGTGGGTATGTAGATAGATTGATAGGTAGATTGATTGATAGGTAGGTAGGTAGATTGATAGGTAGATTGATAGACATAGGTAGGTAGGTACTTAGGTAGATTGATAGGTAGGTATGTAGATAGAGAGGTTGATGGGTTGATGGATTGATACGTGTATTACAGCGTGAGAGGCCACAAACACAGCAGTAATACTTGGAGCAGTCATTTGGACAGCCGGGGGTTGGATCACAGCAGACTACGGTCTGGATGGTGTTATTGTGAATGAGCAGATGTGCTCCATCAGGTCAGTGGTTTGTAGTTAGTGCTCTAGTTCTGATGTAGTAGCTTGTTAGCCTGGTATGAGTTAGTGGTCTCTTTCGGGGCCCTTTGGAGGAGGGAAGCATGTGCTTCGGCTCAATGGTGAAAGGTGGTGGGGGGGGGTGGGGGGGGGGGGCACGTACAGAGAACACGTACACCTCGACAGGAAAATGCACACATAGACAGACTGTGGGAACAGGGAGGGGGGGGGGGGTAGGGGGGTCAGGGAATTTAGATGGGGCAGGCTCAGCAAAGTGTCTCCTCATCACTGCGGGGGTGCGGCCCTAAAAAGGTGCTTACACGCCCCGAGGCTGCGTCCGGCCGTCGCTGGGTAAGCTGAGGGGGCGGCGTCTCAAAGCGGCTCTGCGCGGTGGAAGCAGACGAATGCGCCGCTAACGAGGCCCGTTTACCACTCTGGGATACCCCCCCCCCACATGGTCCTGCAGGGCCCCACTACGTAGCCAGTGCGTGCTGCGTGCAACCACCACACCCAACGGCTACGGGCCGGGCAATAGAGACATCGGCAGGATTGTGAAGAGAGGAGGGGGGGGGGGGGGGGTGGTGTACAATGTAAAAAAAAAAGAAAAGTAAAAGTAACCAGTAACCAAAGGAGGTTCTATCAAGGACGACCCTGAGGCGTCATCGGCGCTCTCCTGAAACCAACCAGAGCGTGTACATCAGAAATAGAGGACGAGCATCACACTCATCAGAAGGGACGAGATGCAAAGTGCAACTTCTACCCACAACGTGGACTGCTGATCCCGGGCTGCCAAAATGACCTCCAGGAGGCTCCACTTTGAGCACAGAGGAGCCTTGCAGTGGTGTAGGTGGGTGGGTGGGTGGGTGGGTGGGGGGGGGGGGCACTACCTTCCAATATCCACACTAGCATGCTATGGAAACAGTAGATAAACAGTCGATTTTGAAATCTATTTCCCCCAGCTGTACTGTGGCTATTGGAAGGTAGTGGGGGGAGAGTGTGTTCTAGAAAGTGTGCACTTACAGAGGGTGGAGGGGACTCCCTGCCAATCAGGGGGGTGTTCTCACACCGAGGGTTCTGAAAGTTTGCGTTCTGGCTCCTGCGTTATAGAATAAGAGGTTACTGCATGTGGTCGCCCTGCCACTCAGTGCTCAGCTGGTCATCTCAAGGTCACGGCTCAAAGGGACCGTGTTTCCCCGACCTTCTTTGTGTCCTAGTGACTGTACCTTTTAGCTTGATCCGGTCGGAGGAGTCTGGTTCTGAAATATTGGATCGCTTCCCAAGCAAATCTTTGGAATAGCTAATCAGAAGGAGACTTCTCCGAGGAAACACGCAGATGGCATCAAGCGAAAGGTCTCTTGAGCGTCCTTTAGACGATATGTTGCCGTTCTTCCTCAATATTGGACCAAATGTAAAGAAATTGCTGTCCACGTAGTAACTTTGGCACAAGAACACGGGGAATCAGGGTCACGGGTGAAATATGACAAAGTTTCCCTTGGATGACTCTCTGACTAAAGGCCTAGAAGTGAACAATCTACAGAAGACAAACATTTTTACTCTGACAATGGGACACTGGCTCACACTGTTTGTACAAAGCAACATATTGGTAAATAACTATTAAAGGATTGGAAATAAATAAATAAATAAATAGCTTCAAATGTCCCTTGCAAGCACAGTTTAACAGCAAGCCAAATTAAAGCTGTTCCCTTGACCTCTGGTGTTTTATAAAACACAAATATGAATATCTGTAAAAGCTGGAGGCTCAGTTTACAGAATGAATGCAAAGAGATCGATCACTCGCTATAAACAACACACATTAGGCATGGTTCAGAAATCAAAGCTCTGTTTCAGTTTTAAATAATATGTAAAAATCGATATATATATATAAAGTGGGTTTTTTAATGTTTTGGTCCATTAACTTTGAAAGACTAAGAACTGCCAAAGCTTTTCCCAGAGAGCAGTTCTGCTGAATGCTGCTGATTTCCTGTGTGGATCCGTCCTGTTTGGCAGCTGACCCGTGTTCTTGAGTGTCAAGATTCACGACTGTAATTGTGCAACGATAACCTTCACTAGCTAATCAACACGAGCAAACTTTCACTGCACCTGTCCATTCTGTTTGGGTGATTGATTGAAAGTGATTACTTGGCACCCCAAAACTCTAAATGCTTTGGAACATCTTCATCTTCAGCACATAGGATTTGTCAATGGACCAAAACATGAAAAATGTGCTCCTCCTAATGGCCCATTAGGCTCTCAGGGCCCCACATGGTGTTTTTTGTTAGAGTACCGGTGGGGTCTGTCTCTCTGATTCCATCACATCGTACTCGATTACCTCACAGCTAAAACAGAAGCAGGCAGACTAGAGATGGACGAGATACGTTCTCTCGTTGCGGCCCTTTGGCAAACTGTAACACGTAGCAAGCAGGGGGGGGAAGAGGGGGGGGGCGTTGACTTGCACTACGCCCACTTCTTTTCTATCCGTTTGGAAACGTCGTGGACTGAAACAGGCAGCCCGGCTTTGTTCTCTATCGGGATCAAAAGGGGAGGGGTCGGGGCAAGCATCGGCTACCTACGGCGGGCAGGCGGGTGTGTTGGTCCCGCTAGCCCGTAGCTAGCGGCGGGGTGCTAACTCACATGTATTCAGTGACGGGGGCATTGCTGACAGTGTGGGCCGTGGCGGGCAGGCTAGCCTCGCTACCGTAGCTGGAGCCGCAGCTGTAGAGGCTGGGCATGTGAACGCGGTACAGGTTATCGTGCACGCCGCCCCGCGACGCGCCCGACTCGTCCTCTCCGTCCTCCTCGTCCGTCCTTCGATCGGTTCGGGGGCAAGGGCAAGGGCACGAGAGGGCATGATGGATAGGGGGGGGGGGGGAGGGGGAGGGTAGAGGGGAAGGGAGATCCGAGAGAGACAACAGAGTGTAAACAAGTGGTTTGAAAGAGGAGGTTAGGAGAGGGGGGGGGGGGGGGGGGAGAGGTGTACTTTGTGCTACGTGGAGTCCCCCCCTGATACACGGGACCGGGTGTCGGGCCATGCCTTCAGCACCGAAGCAAGAAGAGAAGGGACACGGGCAGCATTCAACTACTCAACAGTGGGGGTCAGTAGTACTAGGACGGGGCCCAGAGGGGAAGCCCCCGGGCTGCCCGTCGTTGCTGTGTGTCGTTACGTTACTGTGTGGAGGTCTGTGTGGGCTCCTCTGCAGCATGCAGTGACGTCTCTTCATGCACTCGTCATCGGCCCCCTCTGATGATCACCCTCCATTATAAAAATGAATCAAAAATGAAATCCGCTTTTCCTGAAAATACTTCATGCATCACTGAGTGTTCCGTGAGACTTAAAGAAAACAAAGATGGGGGGGGGGGGGGCTGCTTTGGGGATAAACTATTTTCAGGCATCAAATGGTCAGAAATGTAAAAAGGGGTCCAAAAAAACGCAACAGAACGAGGTATCAAATAAGAGATGTGCTGATTTGGAAGTTGGATCTGTGGCTATAGCAACCACAAAACACATGTACTCGTGCATATATGCAGGACCACAAGATCAAGAATATTTCTATCCTTTTTTGGTCTTAGCTACGTCTATAGCAGCTTTTCCACATATTGACACGGTCGCATCGGGCCGCCAACGTTTCAAAGTCAAGCGTGAGGGAGCAGTAGGAGGATTGGGGGAAGGGGGGTGGGGCCCTGCAGGTATGTTGACACAGGCGGTTACTGCATCGACCGGCCACTAGGTGGGGGTGTTTCACTCCAGCAACCCAGCTCACGAGTACGACAGACTCTGCAGTTGAAGAGTGGCAGTTAAATGCGCAAACCAACCCCAACAGACTGTGACGTTATGGATTATTGTTTAAAACCAGGCTCAGCTGCGGTGCACCGGGGTGAACAAAGTACTGCGTGTTCTGACCAAATGGTCATTTGCTTGTTTGGACGGCTGTTTTTGAACGGGCCGTTTACAAATCATTGGCTGTGCAGGCCCGAGGCATTTCCAAATCAGGACAGGGCGAGAGAAAGAAGGGACGGAACAGAAGGAGGAAGTGGGGCACAGACAACAAAAAAAAAAAAAAAGAGTTTAAAAAATACACGATCCAACACAACACTGGTGCACCCGAGTCCACAGTGGAGGAAAGAAAAAAAAAAAGAAGAGATTAAGTACCCACATACAAACAAACATTCAGCCAGACTGGCAGTGCCTCACGGGAGAAAACAAATAAAACTGACTGCACGGATGCAAAGGACAGGCAGGAGGACGCACGGCAGGAAGGAGGCAAAAAGCACAGAAAGAATGACATGCGCCAGTGGGTCTGCTCCCACGTCACAGGATGCATGTGGTTAGGATGTTAGAACGAGTAACCCGTTAGCTGTTAGTGTGAACAAAAGCCCTCGTGCGAGTCTCGCGTGTGTGCAAGGGACTGTGTGTGTGTGTGTGTGTGTGTGTGTGTGTGCGCGCGCGCGTGTGTGTGTCACACCTCTTGCCGGGCCAGGTGTGCGGCACACTGCACACGATGGAGGAGAACATCAGGGCGGTGACGAAGGAGAAGAGGACCAGGTAGATGACACCCTCCACCCCGTCGTAACACAGCCCGGTCAGAGCCTGCACGTAGTCCTACACAGGAGAGGGAAGGAGAGGGGGGGATGGGGGGGGTTAGTGGCGAAGAGACACGTTTTTGTATCCTGAGGAGACACGCAGAGGGACTCACCATGTGTAGACTGCGGCAGTCAACCAGGGCGGTCAGCTGGTGAAGACCCACCTCGGTGGAGTTCAGCACGGCCTGGATCTGCTCAAGCGTCCCCTGAGCACACGGAGGGTGAAGGAGAAAGAAAAGATCCTCACACAAAAGGTCCACAGAACACGTCTGTAGACACGCACACGCACACACACACGCACACACACACACACACCTTGGTGCTGGCGTAGTCACGTGTTGCTGATCTCAGCAGCTCTGCCACATCGTCCTGCATCTCCACCAAGGCCTTGTGACTCCCTGAGAGCCTCTACAAAAACACGCACAAACACACCTACGGTTATTGGCCGGCTCTGCAGGTTTAAGAAGGTTTTCCAGGTATATATATATATATATATATATGTGGTGAACTTACCTGCTGGAAGGGGTTAATTTGGCCGGGGCTGCACCTCAGGTAATACTGCAAGATATCTGTGCAAAGCAATACATACACAATGTTAGAATAATAACACAAGAATAAACTGCTATATAAACAAAAGGCAAACATCATTAATGTATGCATTAAGATGATCTACGCCCAGAATCCCGCGCGGTATGAGGCACGAATCTGTGTGTGTGTGTGTGATATCTATCACGTGGGCTCTGCGGAGCAAAAACAACTGACAGACAACAGATGTCATTAGACGAGTGCGGAGAAGAGAGATGAGAGGAAGAAAGGGAGCAACCGAGAGGTGAGGAGGGAAATAAAACGGATGAAGAGAGAGAACAAATCAGATAACAGATCCGGAGTGAAAAAGCCTTAATGTGTTTTTGTTTCCTTCTGATTACGTTGGGGAGAAGCGGGAGGGAGAGGATGTGCAGGATTGCTGATGCATTGCAGTCAGCAGAGAGAGAGAGCTTTTAGACAAAAAAGCGTCAGTCAAACACAATCCTCTGGGATGCACACACAAACGCACAAACGGCCTTAAAATAGACGCAGGCATGTCAGGGTGAAGCCGACCGCCGCAGTGAATACTGAGTTCTCTTCAAGATGTGAACGCGTATTTGTGGACCTGCAGGATCTGCCTACCATCATCTGTCAAGTCCTCTTTCTTCATAAATAACACGAATGTGTTTTTCTTCTTCTTATGTAATACAATATTTGCGTGCTGTTATCAGGCCTCTACACACAGAGATGTGAAGAGCTCGTGACAAAGGGACACAATGAGCATGTGACGTGATTGCAGTAAACATTATTGGTGTGGGTACCTTGGTTGATGACATCGTTCTCCTTGGTTACCCTGGTGACGTAGGTATCCGGGGAGACGCAGAAGTCGCTGGCTGACTGTAAGAGGGTAGGAACACACATGACACATCAGCCTACAGTGGCACACACACACACACACACGCACTCAAAAGAGATTACATCACTGCGGAGCCAGAGAGAGCTCGGCGTTGTTGCCATGGTTACACTTACAGCAGCGGCAGCCAGTTCCAGCCCGAGAGACCCCCAGCTGATTATCAGAGTCAGAACACCGAGCAGACACACTCTGAAGGACACACAAATACACGTTTTTGACGTGGAGACCAGAGGAGGACGTCGCTCCTCCAATAGGAGCGGCTTGTGGGGCGTGACGTGTCGTAGCTCACCCAATCAGAATGCCTCTAGAGTTGCGTATCAGGCCGAAGAGCACCAGAAGGCAAATGAGTACGTCAAACAGCAGCAGGCTGAGGTAGCCCACCCACCTGTGAACACACACACACACACACACACTCTATAGGTGATACAACACACAACACACACCGCAAACTACAGGCTCAGATAATTTCTCCTCCAACAGACGCGTTGTTGTGCACTTCACCGTGAACCAGCTCCTCTGTGCCTCCTCCCCACACACCTCGTCTAGGTACTCCAATATCCGACCGTTCTCCTCCCGCCCGCCCATCCCTTCGTTGTTTCCGTGTGGTTCTGGACTTCAACCATCAGCCCGACCCTTCACTGGGGTTAAATATTGGTATTTTGCTGGGTTTGCTAACTGAGTTTACATGATCTTTATCTGAATTGTACAGAACGTTAGCTGGTCACTGTACTAATGTTTATGTTTTATCCACCATGACTTCATGACGTAGTGGGGTGGAAACGTGTCATTTTTGGGGACCCTTCGGATTTCTGATTCTCTGTCTTTCCCTGTTTGGATTGGTTTGCATTCCAGGTTTAAAACCTTTGGACTTTGGACTCTCCCGTCTGCCTGGATTTGTTTGCATGTACGGACTGTTCTCTCTCCAATAACCCCCCCTCCCCCCTGGATACCTCGCAGACTCTAGCCGCGCTACACTCAGAATCACAAGGTCATAAAACCTAAAAGAGGCCATGAGTCTATTCAGCATTGTTAGTTAACACCTCGTATAACAGTTCCATCCCCCCCCCCCCCCCCTTCTTACTTAGTGTAAAAACACCGAACCGTCCCCTAGAGGACCCGTCCGTTTCCCTGCTGCATCACAGAACCCCCTCCCGTCTCCCGCCAGCGCTGACCTGTAGAAATCGAAAGCCTCCGTCTTGTGGGCCAAGTCCTCCAGGGAAATGTCCGTGTTGGACCAGAAGGGAACGTCGGCCATCAGCCTCACCAGCTCGTCCAGCTGTCCCTGCAGCTTCTGGACGATGGACACGTAGTCGGTCTGCTCCTGGAAGGCCGTCTCCAGCTGGACCAAGTTCTCCTCCACCGTCTGGTTCAAGGCGAGGGCGCTGTCCGACACCTGGGCGAACACGCGGGGCGGGGGCGGGGGGTGGATTAACCTCAAGACTGCCACAAATTATTATTATTATTATTAATTTTCTTTTTTCATTGGATCATGAGGCTCACCAGTTTCTCCACCCCGGAGACGGTGCGGTTGGCGTGGCGGAGGGAGTACGCCAGCCGGCTCGCCCCGTCACTCGACTCGCCGTTCCCGTAGAAACCGACAGCGATGCCGGCGCTGCGAAGCAGAGAAGCGGGAAGCGTTAGCGCGACCACGCGGGGCGCCATCAAGTCAGACCACACAGGAGCTCAGGGCTATGCGGAGGATCGAAGGGGTTCAGTTCCTGTGGTAACCAGCAGCGGGCGACGCGTGACCCTCCGGCCTCCGGCAGGCACAGGACTACCAGGATCGATTCACACACACACACACACACACACACACAAGCTACGCAATAATTGGGTCACCAGTCCGCACATAGTACGATCCTTCTGCAGCCTTTTCATCCACACATGACACGACCATATCTGAGGTGGTTTTCAAACCCTCCTCCACTTTGCCCGACACCCCCCGTCACATCCAAAGAGGCCCATCCCCCCCGTGTGTGTGTACTGCGTGCGTGCGTGATAGAGTGCACTCATTGTAATGATGGCGTCTCGGCCTGAACGCCAACGACGGGCCGATTTGTAGAAGGGGAATTTATGACCATTGTTAAGGCGATTCCTTCTGGCCCATTAGATCTTGAGTAGCCCCGTGTTACAGCCGATTTACGCACACGCCGTTGTGCGAGTGTGTGTGTGTGTGTGTGTGATTCAGAGCTTTACGATGGACTTTGTGTGTACCAGTGACATAAAACGCCAAATACAGAGGTGAAGCGCGCTTGACACAAGAATAGAAATAGAGATGATCAAAGGCAAGGGGGCTCATGAGCGCTTTACACGTGGGTGTAAATAACGTCTCTTTATATCTGTCTATCTCCTCCCTCCATCGCACTCCATCCTCCACGCTTTTAACGGCACATCGCCTCCCTGGGCCCCCGTTTGCTCATCCTCTCACTTCCTTCCTGCCGCCTCCCTTCATGCCTCGTCCCTCCCCTGTGCTCTCCTCGAGTTTCATCTCGCTGGTTTAATACCTGCAGCTCCTATCGGGGGGTTTCAGGACTGGATCGACCAACGGCGCGGGGTATGAGACATAAAAGAAGGGGGCCGGTGAGGGAAAGTCGGACGATTGACGGCCCACGTTGGCTGGCTCAACTAAAGAAAACACGTACACCGTTGAGTCATCAACGTTCCTTTGAGGACTCTGTTGTGAAGTTTGGTCTCTGCATTGGTCCACAGCAACAACCAGAAGACCTAATAGCTCTCTCTTTGTGGTGGTAAAAATAAAAATCTGTGATGGAGTCTGAATCAATCCCATTTATTCTTGATATCACTTAATCGCTTGCTAATTTTTTTTTAATTCATAAAAGGAATCCTTCCACACACTGGATGTCAGAAAAAAAGAGAAACATAAGTTCCCACAGCCCTCATTCTTTAATCAACCAAAAACCAGCAAATGGATGAATGTTGTGCTGATCGACTAATCCGACTAATCCTACAATAACAACATAAACAATCTAAGCACAGCGCACCTGCACACAAACAGAGGAAGTCTGAATGTGGTGTTGGGCCAAAAATAAGCCATGATGTCATATTACATTGTGGACAAAGAATCGCAGTGCTCTTGCTCGCATGCAGACACACACACACACACACACACACACACACACACACACACACACACACACACACACGCACACACACACACACACACACACACACACACACACACAGAGATGCATATCAAATATATTCATTAAGAAGTATTATCGCTAATCATGAAATATTAAAAGCAGCAAAAAAAAATAACACTTTTCTGCGAGTCACGAGAAAATACACACACACACACACACACACACTCTCTCTCTCTCGCTCTCACACTCACACACACAGAGCTCCTCCCGACTGTATAATTCATTTCTCGTCCCTGCATCAAATCTGCTTCTGTCTCCATGGCAACCTTTCTAGGCCAGGAAGGAGGCTGATCAGAGAGAAATAATAAATAACGGAGGGGACTAAAAGAGAAGAGGAACGCGGGGGGGAGAAGGGGAGAAAATGTCCAGAGGGAGTAGATGAAAGAGGAGCAGTTTGTATGTTTGTGGCGTATGTCACTTTCTGCTTTGGCTGCGATACACGTGTGAGGTCATCGATCGTCTTTTACGGGTTTCCTCGCGCTGCCCTTCCTTTCCTCAATGTCTCACAGTGGAGCATTATTTTTAGATAATTCAACGTATGAAGCTTTCAAACCACAACTGCAGTACACAGGCGACTGTACGTGAGGCGCACTCATCGGGTTTCTGCTAAGAACAGGGTGCGTTTTGTAGTTTTGTGCAATCCGAAGACGACTTTTTTCTAGGCTCTTTTATAATCCCTCCTTCGATGTGTTTTTATAAGCTGTAATGGCGGCAGCGACAGAAGTGACCTGCAGTCTGGAAATCGGGGACGTAGCGGTTATGATCCTGCATTTCAAGCCAAGCCTATTGTTTTATTTTAAATATTACCTTTGCAGAAATATGAATGCAAGATGGGGGACAGAACCAAACAAGGCTAACGCGGCTCGCTATGGGACTGGAACACGGGGACATCTTGTGCAGTTTTAGCAATGAGGTCCATTCAGCTGTGCACGGGCCGTATTATACAGAACCAGCAAATCGGTGCCAAGCCTGCCCTCCAAATCCCGAGAGATGACTTAGAGACTCCCTTTAAGCACACAGTGCAACTCTAATAGGGGAGGATGATTAAATATATTGGCCCTTACCCACTCTAGCATTCTCCACGGAACAAATCTCACAGTTGCAGCAGCTGCAGGGGAAAAGGAGGTTGTGTACACATGACTCTATCCTACATGCGAGGACTCTAATGGGGGGGGCGACCTCTCACCTGCAGACCAGCGTGGCGATGATGACGCACCAGGCGGTGCAGCAGCAGTCGGCGCTGGGCTGCTGCTGCGCGTGCGTGTGGGAGTGCGAGGAGTCGTCGCTCTTGCGCCGCCGGCAGCAGAGCCAGAACGAGTAGAAGAGGAGGAAGAGGAGGTCCAGGCCCAGGCACAGCAGCGCCACCGCCCCGAGCAGCAGGACGGACTGCAGATGAGACACAATTAGACGCAATTAGTGGCAGCAACTAAATGAATGTGTGAGTTTGGCGTGCAGTTTACAACTCTGTGCTGGACTCGCTCGGCCCTCGTACTGGTGGGGGGGCGGGGGGGGGGGGCTGCAGGAAGTGGGTTAAACACACAGGAAGCAAACCGGCTGATACGAGCAGAATGCAGACACAAAGAGCACCGCCGGATTGGGTTTGTCCTGACGCGGGGGGGACAGGCGCTCCTCTCTGCGGCCGTTTGATGGATGACGGACGCCACCAGAGGGAAACATTTTGGGGAAAAAACAGACAGAGAGAGAGATCGCACACCCTTTGAAGTGTAAAAGAAGGCAGGCGGTGGTGGGGGTGGACAGAGGGAGCAGTGAGACGGGGGATGGGGGGGGGTGGGGGGGGGATTGGAACGAAAAAAAAAAGAGGCTGAAGTGGCGGAAAAAGAAGAAGACGACTGAACTGAAAAGGGAAGAAGGGGGAAAGGCAGAGACGACGGCTGTTACAACAATTAGCTTGTGACAATCTTACATCATGCAGACACACACACAACCCCCCCCCCCCCCCCCCCCGTTTGGGATATCTGGAAAAGTCGTTGCACTGTAAGAACCGTGGAGAGACAAAGGCACGTTTCTGGAAAAACCAAGATGTCCCCTTGCTCCACTACTTTCCAGCAGACAAAGGAGGCGGTGAGTCAGGGGACTCCTACGAGGAGGATAACCAGTTCAACCCCCCCCTCCCTCCCTTCGAGATCCGCACAGACTTCCTAGGTGCACGGGCGTCTCTATCGCTCCCTCTTTGTGCTGACCTCAATTCCTTCTCCTTCTCGCTACCAGGCAGCAGTTTCCTCGCCCTGCGCCAAATGTGGAGCACGCAGCGCTGCTGCGAATGTGTGAGCGCACGGGGGCCAAGGAAATGTGCATTCATATCAGAAAGTGCATCAAATGAAATGTTTTGGTTCTTCAAAAAATGTATCGGGGGGGGGGGAGGCTATCCTGGCAATCGGACGCATTACATTCTGGATGAGTGGTTCCTAAACTGGAGATCGGGACTCCAGGAAAGGGTTTACCTCGAGAAAAAGAATCAACTACAAGAAGAAAAAGAATCCAACTAAAGCCGTGACACAATCAGGGAAAAGAAAAAGCTGCTCACCAAGAACTGGGCTTACACGTCGAAGCTTTGTGCTAAACGCAAACTCCATCACGCTGAACATCATGATGGTGGTAGAGTGCTGACTTTGATAATGTGAACCAAGCACGGAGCCCGAAGCGGACGAGAAACGTCCTTCGCCCTGCGGGAGGTTGACAAAGAGTGAGGACAAAGGGGGGCAGCTAAACGAAAGACATCCTATTTGTTGCATTAATGACATTTAAAATCGGATCAATAAAACAAAAAAGGTATTACGATTCATCCCCAAAGCCCTGCTCTCATTGATAAGGGCAGCGTTTCCAAATAAACTGGCAGATGTGTATGCGGGGAGCAGGGGGCTGCGGCCGATCCGCCGGGGCCCCCTGGGTCACTAGAGCACTACAGCGGAGGAACATGACATATGATACGAAGTGATGCGGCGTCTGATGGGAGAGGCGAGGGCTCGTCTCTGAGCCAAGCATGCACCTTAAAAAGATATCTTAAAAAGTCAATGCCATTTGGAAACAGTTACGCAACAATCCGAGGGGAAAAGCTGGTGTTTTTGTGTCACTCTTCTGTGTAATAAATGTCATTGTCAGGCAGGCTGTGGGAGATGAGATCAGTTGACAGGTTGAAGAAGAGGAGGGAGGGTGTAAGCTCCGTAGAGTCCTCTTATCATCCCGTGTTATTATGTACAGGCTTAGTGCTGCGGTGAGGGCGTACACCGCGCCCCACACAATGCATCGTCTGAGCTGTCGTGTCTTTAACATCAACGTTGGGGCTTAAAACGAAAAGCATTAAGCTTCAGGGAATGCGAATGAAAGCTCGCGCCGCAGAACGAGGGGTTGTCATGGCGCCCGTCCGTCACGGACATGCTACCGGGACGACAAGGGGACGGCACGGATCCAGTGATAGTAGAGAAAAGCGACATGATGGAGAAAGGGTTTCCCTTTGAGGTGAACTGTAGAGCTGAAACAAAAGCCATGACAATTATTTTGATGATCAATTGATCATTTCAGACATTTCTTTGTCATTCATGATCTCAACGATGTGATTTTTTGTTTCAAAACCACTCTAGAATGAAACAACTGCTGTTGGTACGTCTACTTCGGACACAAACACAAAACAGCTGATCCGAGGCCGGAGGAGTCAGCTGTAAGGGCTTAAAGTCCAGTATAATCTGACTCTAGATTAACTGTCAGCCTGACAAACCGTCACAGCAGATTTAAGCGTGGATCAATTAGCTACTAATAAGCGTGGTGATCTCGGCCCGAGCATGTACGTTTGTGTTTGTGTGTGTGTGTGTGTGTGTGTGTGTGTACATCTATGCTAGCAGAGATCAGCTTGCACGCTGGAGGAGGAAGGGCTACATGTTAAAGGTCCAGCCCCAGTGATCTACTTCCAGGCTGTCCATTTAAATGTGTGTGTGTGTGTGTGTGTGTGTGTTTGAGCTGACAGGACCAATCACTTCCCCCTCAGCGACCTGTCCTTGCACTCCACCCGCCCGGGTGCTACTCTGGGGCTGACCTCTGCTACTATTCACCTGTGCCACGGGGTCAAAGGGCAACCAGCACGCTAACAGGCGCAGTTCATACCCGTGTGGCGTATTTCTAAATAAAATGCTTTTCAACAATCCGATGTGAAAACTGTAACACGCTACTCAGAAAACACCAATTACAGACTTGCTTTGTTGCTGCTGGGGATGTGTGTTATTACAGGTCACATGACTCCTCTGTAATGTTCTGCAGCTGTTTCACTGTGGCCGGCAGCTGACTCTGCGATTCTACCATAATGCAAGCAGAGGGACGCCTGCACACACACGCACGCACACACAGACACACACACACACACTCGCAGACGGACACACATGCAACTGTAATGGCTCCAAGAAGCTCCGATTGCAGCTGCTAAGAAGACCAAATTAAAAACTGAAAAAAAGCATCAGTCAGCACCCCAAATAAAGTCAAAGTCACTACCTGCTATTGTCGCTCCCTCTCTTTTTTTGTGAGTTGGTTTAAGAGAAGGAGGAAACGCGACTGAGGGGACATTGCTTCAGAGCTGAATGCAAATGAACCTGCGCCAAAACCAGAAAGAAAAACAACTACACAGAAGAATCCCTCTCCATTGTGTGGCACAGAGTGTGCGTGTCGTGGTGACGAACTCTTTGCACCGAAGGACACTCTGTAGGACCTTGTTTGTGTGTGTGTGTGTGTGTGTGAGTGTGCGTTTCCCAGCTGGATGAGTGGATGCATGAAAGCCTTTGAGACAGATATAGTGAGCCAATCTAAAGACGGGCCTCCGTCAAAGAGGGAAAGAAAGAAAGAGAGCATTCTTTCACAACACACTACAGCCCTCCCCTCCCCTTGCACCCCTTCCCTCCCTCCTCGCCCCCCCTCCCTTCGCCAATCCGATTCAACCTCCCTTTTCTTGTTTTTCTCACCCTGTATCCCTCCCCCTCCCTGCCCCCGTCTAGCCAGAATTAATGATTTCACCCTGAATAGAACCCCTATATTCACACTCCCACAATAACGCACGCACATGCACACACACACACACACACAACCCCTGAGGGAGATCCGTGACCTCACCTCGACAAACAACACCAAGTGCTAAATACGCACCGACGCAGAACGTGAACACACAGTAACGCATGTGCAGCACAGATAACATGCACACACAAACAAACGCATGGTCGTGCTGCGGGATGCTCGGTCGGCATAGAAACAGCCCCGTCTGCTAAAATATGTCAAGATGTAATTAGTCTAAAGAAGGGGGTGCTTCAAATTCTAGTGGTGACACACATTGACACACACACACACACTCACAAAGGCCCTTAGTGAAACATTGAATAGCTCGCAGGAAGTGGCCATTTGGCAATTTGGAAGCACCTCCCATGGCTCCTGGAGCCATCTCCCTCTCTCCCTCTCTCCCCTCGCCTCCAATCAGTGTCTTTTCATCTCCTCGCTTCCCTCTCCGGTTCCCATCTCCCTCCCTCGTTTGGGGGCAGCGGGGGCCTTCCCACGCTCGCCTCCTGAACTTGCACCCCCTCCCTCCTCGCCCCCCCAAAACGTCGGCAAACTGCATCGAGGGGACGACCGGAGCCTGTGAAATGTGGGAGTCTATACGATGTGTCTTTGCCTTTTTTTTGTGTGTGTATGCGTGTGTGTGTGGGGGGGGGGGGGGGGGGGTGGTGCTTGTGCATCTGCTTCCTGGTGCAGAAGTCACCTTGAGTGAGGACTCAGATGAAAGGCAGCCATCACTCTCATGCTTTTAATCCTGAAGGTCGCTTTTCCCTTCTGAGTTCAATGAATCAATTAGTTTTTAATCCAATAAAATCAGTGTTTCCTCTAGGGTTAAATCAGGTGGCGCCCTAGGAACAAGCCCAAGAAAGTGTCCCAACCCAATGGTCCTCAAAATCCTCATGTTGAACAACTTTCCGATTCGTCGCCGGCGCTTGAAGGCGCCTCCTCCTCCTCATCATCAGTTGTGTCTGGCAGCAGAAAGGTGCCCACCAAGCTTTAGTGTGCCGCGGTACAGAAGAAAACAAAAGGCATCAGCAGGAGGAGCGGGAAGACCAGGATATCTGACGGTCCGAGCACAGCAGGCTTCGTTTTTTGGGTCTGACTCTATTTCTGGAAGCCATGCAACTCGTGTTACAGTGGTGGAACGTGGAGAAATCCCAAAGCGGGGCAGAGTTACGGTTTTGCCTCGGCGTGCTGCAGCAACTGGAACTTGCCAACATCATCGTTATCCGCCATCGTTTCAGTAATCAACTGGTGGACAAACGCTGCTTAAACAACCCTTCGACATACTGTCAAAAGGGATAAAAAAAAAATGGGAAAGCTGTATTTTTCTTTGCTCTTGTAATTAATCTCCCCTTTCCTCAGACGCATGGTGCGACCATTCAGGGTTCCACCCTCCAACCTTTTGATTAATCAGCTAATAAATTCTGCTCAACGTATTATTGATAAAAATGACAAAGCAGTTTGGGGAATCGGTGTCCTGATCGAAGGACACGCAGGACTTATCCCCTTCTCTCCCCCCCCCCCCCCCCCCACACACACACACACACACAAAGCATTGATCGATGCAGGCAGGGAACCCACAACGTCTCTGTGGTTGCAGGGCAGCCGGGCCACCGCTCCGCTGTGAAATCACGGCCGGGTCGATAAGGTGAGGGCGATGAATCCCGAGTGCTGCGCTCACCTTCTGGTACTCAGAGTCCTCCGGTCTGAAGTCCCCGCTGACCAGCTGGAAATCCGTGTTGAAATGAGGCATCCGGTGGAGCAGGTTCACCCACCAAGGCGGAGAGTAGTTCACCACGGCCGCCATCCCGACTGCCGGCTGTCACTCCGCTCTCAGGCGCTGATTCCCTCAAGCGGACGCTGTGGAGAGATTCGCCGCCGATGAGGGTTAAAAAAAAAAAAAAGGGTGGGGGGGGGGGGGGGGGAGAGAAACGACTTCACGCACCACCCTCGCCAGCCTGTCGCGGCAGGCGGAGGCAGGAAACGGGCCGGTGACGAGGGGGTGTAAAGGTTCACTGTTTACCATCAAAGCCCGCATCCGTCGCCTGGGGGGGATTCACCGATTGGCTGTCGTCAGTGTAAAGTTAATGTGATGAGTCAGGGACGGCGGCGGGACAGACGGGCCGGTCCACGTCCACGCGCAAACACTTTTGCCTTTGTCTTGTGAAGAAGCCCCCCCCCCCCCGTAAATGATTTATTATAGCAATATTTGGACGTGAGACACGTCCCTCCATCACCGACACACTTGAGTTTAAAATGGCTAAATCACTGCAGTATGACATGTTACTATATGAAGGAGTTAAAGTAATGACTAATGGCTGTTTTCCTTCACAGATCCGGGTGTATTGGGGGTAACAGATTGTCATGTAATAAGCCGTCACCATAACAATAGTGAGCAAATATATGAAAAAATATATATTTTTTCGGTTAATCCCACTGTAATCACAAAGATACAATTGAAATTTCCCCGATGTGGCGGTGACAATTTCAGGAGTGAGCAACATATCGAACCGATGAGGTCATTCTGCGTTGGAACACATGGCGTAACGCTACGCGAATGATGGCAGGACAATAACATGGCTGACAGCTAACACCTCTCTCTCTCTCTCTCTCTCTCTCTCTCTCTCTCTCTCCATCACACCGACGGATCGACGAGAGGCAGCCGCGAGCCTCTCCGTTACCGGGGCCACGCGGCGTGGACGCTGCCCTCGTGAGCCGTTGTTTACCCTCCGCTCGTTAGCACAGGGGACCCGGATTAGCCAACGGCAATTGCTAACATGTATTAAATTATTCAAAAAGCAGTTGGGTGGAAAAAGAAAAAAAAACACTTTATTTCAACGCCATTGGATCGTCTTTAACCGTTACGTCGTCATTTTGATCAACACGTTAGCTTGAAAAAAGAAAACTGCCCGGGTTTGGGAAACAGTGACGTTATCCCCGCTTTGTCCGTTAAAACTACCGCAGTCTCTCGGAGTCGTCAAGGCAACAACGAGGTAGGGGGGCGGAGGAGGGGGTGTGGGGGGGGGGTCACGGTGAGAATTATCCGTTATAACCTTACCTAGTGACGGTAGCGGGCGCAGGCTCTCAGGGTCGCGGTTTGTCTTCGGTGCGGGGGGGGGGGGGTCCAGTTCACCTTTTGTCTTCCCGGATCCGGTGGTAGATTTAGCCGCGCGCTGCTGCTGCATCAACGCGGCCGCAACGAGCTAGCTGCGGTCCCGACCGCATCGAGAACGAACGGAACGACGGTCACCGACCCGGTCTCCTTCGGCCATTAAAAAAAAAAAAACCACACACATATACACACACTGAAGCGCCGCTCTACGTTCCTCCGCGGCTTTCTCTTCCCTCCTGCACCGGGGGGGGGGGGGGGGCGACGAGTGGTGCTCGTCGGCGTTGTTTCCCACGGTGACCCGTCGGTTCGCGGCTCTGCGATTGGATGACGCTGTTGGAGCGTGAAGCGAACGCGGTGTTTAAAAAAAAAAAAAGGCCCGAGAGGACGGGGCTCTGCGGCAGTGTATGTGTGTGTGTGTGTGTGTGTGTGTGTGTGTGTGAGTGTGAGTGTGAGTGTGAGAGAGAGAGAGAGAGTGAGAGAGAGAGAGAGAGAGAGAGAGAGAGAGAGAGAGAGAGAGAGAGAGAGAGAGAGAGAGAGAGAGAGTGCGCAGAGAGGCCGCCTCCTAGCGTTGGAACGACGGTAGTACACGTGAGTCAGGAGCTCATTACCGAGGTAGTTTTATTTAGTTCTCATTGTGTGCTACTTTATCGCCACATTTTACTCCACCTAATGTGTTAGTTGCTTAAAAAATGAAGTATCTAATAAATTAGTCTCTTCACAACAGGCAGTATACAAAGTAGGATTGATAACCAGCTGCAACATGAGAATAACACATTTATTTTATTTTGAAATGAGTCAGCATTTCTGCATGAGTGCTTTGATGCTGGTATGTATGTATTTGTAAAAGAGTATTTTACATATCGATATCTCAGTGCTTTTTTTCACCCCGGCCTTTTGTTTACTACTGTGTAACGTGGACATCCTCAAATAAAAACGTAAATGCATTACAAATCCCTGTAGTAAAAGTAATTAACGATCCACAGTAAAATGCACTTCTAAGTATCTAAAGGGATATTCTTCATTTGCAGAAAAAACCCTTCTGGGACTAATTTACAAGTATAATATAGAGGCACTTACATTATATTTGAGTAACACCCATTTACTGCTACTTTATCCTTCTACCCTACTATATTAATGAGGGACATATTGGACCAACTCACAATTGTAATTACTAGTTATTTTTATTTGAAATTTAACAAAGAAAGATGTGATGGCCTGAAAATGTGAAGCAAGTGTAAAATTTTCATTTGTGTGCATCTCAACCATAAAAAAAAATGCTATTTTCACTACTGATGAATTAAAAATATTCCTACTGTAATAAGATGTCCATATTCAAAGTGGATATTCTGCCACATAAGGAGAACTTTTTACACTACACATGTTAAATGTTAATAGTTTGGCACTTTTATTTCAAGATTTGTCAATATTGAAGCATTAAAAACACACAAGGTTTCATTATGAAAACAGCATATTTATTGAAAGTCTCAGAAGTTAAGTTACACACATCCTGGGGGAGAAACTGCACCCATCCACGTCGATCCTTTGTCTTTCATAGAGCACACACATTATTGTATCTCCAGGTGTATCGCCCACTGTCCTGACCGTGTGTTCAGTATTGCAGCAGACGGATCTATAATTTATTCACAGTTAAGACTCAATAGTGCATCAGTTCAGAGAAATATCCCTCGATCCTACCTCACACGCCACAATCAGCCGTCTGCGTGTTACAAGGCAGAGCAAAATGGGATTTGTTCATTTAAAGCCTGTGAACTGAAAGCGGCGTGTCGGCTCTGGCTAAGAGAAACAAACGCATTTATTACCATAACTTTTATTGTAATGACCATGCAGTAGGCACTTTGGCACAAATAATAAAGCACAAGAGGTTAAGATCAAAGGGGAACTTTATGTTTAATGTAGTTCTTTCTCCAACACTGGGATGCATCAGAGTACTGTTTATGGACAGTGTCCCGAATAAGACCTTGAGCAGGTGTTTATGTGCCTCCTAACGTCATGTTGTGAACCGGCAACTTACTATAAAAAGTAAATGATGAGCATGTGAAACGTTATTCTGACTAATATCGGAATATCCCAGATATTGTTTTCAGGTTCAGTGTAAAAAAAAAAAATCTGGTATCGGACACACGGGCTCTGAGCAGAACACACACACACGCACAGCCACACAAAGCACCACAACCCACAGGTTCTATAAGATGAAGACTTCTCTGCCTCTCCGAGCACGCGACGGCGATACGATGATGTCATCGGAGTCGTCGGAGTCGACCCTCTCTGTCGAGTGTGCTTCGCCAACTGGGAAGAATTCATCGCTTTTAACTTAATCGGCTTTAAAAAAGGGGGAGAAATAAATGGACACGCGGCCTAGAGTGCAATCAATACACGAAGATAAATATCTTATAAAGATTTGACCCTCATTTCAAACGTTTTCCTGACAACAAAAGGTAAAAAAAAAAAAAAAAAAACGGAGGTGTGTGTCCCCGCCCCTCCGCCCTCTCACCTGTTGGTGGCGTCGTCCTGGAGGGCCGCGTGCTAGATACGAGCCCGGGGTCTTCCTCCTCTGCCTGCCGTCCGCCATCTTTAACAAAACGACAGACACAAAGCAATTGGGACCCACCCTCGAAGGTGTAAAAGACGGGCGACTGTAGCTGCGGTCCCTTTTTAAACGGGATGCGTTTCAATTAAATCGATGATCACGACGTCCACGTTGGCGCAGAGCCAACAACCACACGCACGTGACCCCGATTGTCGGGATCGTGGACGCGATGGGGAAACTCTCACGTACACAAAAAGGCACAAACACAGTGTGTACGTTCATTTAAGCAAAGAAGGCATTCACACAGCTGTAATAATGTGGCTGTTACACAGGATTATTAAAGCAAATAAGACATGTTCTCAATGGTCCTGTGTTGTAAAAAGTGGGTCTTTTTCAAAATATTTGTCGACCTATATTTGGACATTGAAAAAAAAAAATGTCATGATCGTTTGACTTTCTTTTCAAAACATTTGAAACTTAATATTGTTTTACTTTTTCTTTTTGTGAAATTACATATTTTGGACATTTCTTTCAAAAACATTTTGACTTTCAACGTGTTTTTTTTCTCCTTATCTTTTGACACACTTTTTTTCTCTTTCTTTCATCATTAATTAAAGGCTAAAGTATGATTAACCCAGCGGCTAAATCCCCCTTGGAGCCGTTTGGTGGACATAGATGTGCAGCTACGTGGGAATAGAATGGGGAATGATAGCGGAGGGCAAAAGGGTTTTGTCTACCTGTATTAACAAAAGCGACTTTTTTTTTCTCGTAAAGTGTGTGTGAGCCTCACCGGTTGTGCTCTGAGGGTGTGTTGAGCGCGCTCTCCGTTTCACCGGCGTCGGCACGTCGTTTCCCAACGGAGAAGGAAGAGAGAACCCCGAGCTGAACACACACACACACACACACACACACACAAAAGGCTTTTAAAGATAACTTCATGGTTAACTCGATCTTCACGTTCCAATTCATCTTCTCGTAAAAAGCTGATCACCTCTCGGTTGCGTGGATACAGCGAGCCAGGTGTCCCCTGAAGGAGGACTGTATCGTCGTCAGGGCAACCACGTCAATCCCTCCTTCCGCGGAGGATGCAGCCTCACTGCGGATTGTTGCCTCTACGGCCTGAAAAAAAAAAAAAAAAAAAAAAAAGGAGTTGGGAAGCAACACGGAGGCGGTGAGTCGGCGTGTTCTGAACGCAACGCGTCGGGAAGCCGCCTCCATTTTTTTTTTATACATCACATGTCGTTTAGCTGATGCTTTTATCCAAAGCGACTTACAATAAGTGCATTTCAGCCATAAGGGTACAAACTCAGAAAAACAACAAACAAGAAAGTGCAATACGTCCTATTGGGGGGGAGGGGGGGGGGGGTCTGAGGAGAGATGGTGGTGGTATGCTGTGCAGGCTGAGAAGCCTCCACAGGTTCATTTGCTGGACTTTGTAATGACCTAATTAATTATTCACACTTAGTAAAGTGAAAAGGGGCATTGTGAGGCCTACAGTGCAAACGGCAGTGCAATACTGTGAAACGAAAACTTTTAAAGTGCTTCTGAAGCTTGAGAGAGATGCAATGCTGTGTGACGGGGACCGTTGCTGCTTCACAGGCAGAGTGGCGCTGTGCAGGTGTTTGTGGGTGGGTTAGTGGGCGGAACCTTGTTGTGCGTTTCTTTTAGCCGGGAGTCTCTGAGGAGATGGGCTCTCATCGCTGACTGCAGCATCACGATGTCCTGAAGACAGAATGCCGACAGATGAGATAAGAGACTGGGATTAAGTGTCGGGACGTTTATTTTTATTTACATAATCCCAATATGACACTCACCCTGTTGCTGTGCTGCCTCCAGTGTCTCTGGATAACCAACGCTGACTTCTCTCTTTCTTTCTCCTCTGCACCCAACTCCTCCTCCTCCTCCTCCTCCTCTTCCTCCTCCTTTCCACCTGTAGCGTCCCTCCTGCCTCCCTCCTCCGGGCGGACTCCGGCACCACTGTCCCCGTGGTCCTCGGGCGCCGCGGCAGGTGGGAGCTCCGCGTGTGCAGCTTGACTTTTCTCTTCCAGGGTTTGGATCCTCGCCAGCAGCTGTTCCAACTCCTGTCTGAAAGACGGACACGCGCACACACACACACACACACACGCGTAAAAAAGAAGTTCTTAGAAGAAGAAAACTACAAACCAGCTGCGAGAGGAAAATCCCGACATGCATACCACGATTATGAACACGTTTGAGGAGGACGTTTGATTTTGCCTCAGCAGAGCGATGGAGAGTCAAAGTTTAAAATCACATTAATGTCACAACACTCGCTGACGTACGTGTGGCGCTGCCTCTCTCGGCCCCGTTCATTTGTCTGCTCGGCTTTCCACCGCTCGGCCTCCGTCTCCGACTCTTCTCTTTCTGTCCTCGACTGTCTCAGTTCCTCCCTGAAAACACACAACACACACCCAAGGACTAATCTCTACTCATAGGCTCTGCCTTACATGATGGATTGAGATTATTAGCATTATTGTCATTACCAAGGGTGTGTAAATACAAAAATAAGTCTCTGGCTGATGCTCACTCACTCTTTGCTTGACAGCCTCTGTTGAAGCTCCACTTTCTCCTTCTCCAATTGGTCCAGGCGTTCTCTCAGCGCGGGAACCTCCCCCCCTCCCTCTGTGGCGGTTCCCGCGGAGACCGTTGCCTCTGTTGCCATGGCAAACCCGGGAGCCTCGGCGCGGGTGGCCTGGACCCCCCGGTCCAATCGCCCGCTGCGCTGTGCCGCGGGGGCGGGTCCTCTGCTGTCCTCCAGCCTCTGATAGGACGAAAGAGGAGTCGCTCTGTGACGAAGCGGCACAGGTGACTGGTGTGTTTACATGGACAGCTGGTCAGAGCCTTCTCTCACCTTCTCCACCTCCAGCAGCCTCCTCAACAGTCTCTGTTTGCTCCACTCTCTGTAACCTACGACACACACGTCACTCCGACAGCTCAAAAACAAAATACATCACAATATCGTGTGTTTCATGCTCTAATGAAGGTTTTTTGAATGGTTGCCATATTGAAAGGAAATTGGTTGGTAGTCTGTGCAAGCACACCTCAGATTTTGTTTTACAGGAGGGGGGGGGGGAAGCATAAGAATTAAAGCATGAATCATCGATAGTTGATACTGTGTTGTTTGGGTTGTGTTACAACATTTTTTTACAATAGGAGAATAGAAATGTATCAAACAAGAAGAGAGTGATCCCTTATTTAAAATGCTCCAATAGCTTTTAGGTTATTACTGTCACTCAATGAGCAGAACTACCTCATGGCAATTCATCAATGTACTAATCTCTTTCCTTTTGTCATCTAGTTATATCATCAAAAATGGTTTCGCAATTGATTTCCAAGGAAATATCTTAAAACACGATAAATACCAATACGATGATATTAACTAGCATAAGAACACAAGATGGAATCGGCTGGTGAAGCAGTCGGTGTGGTTTTCCGCGCGTGTGAGCAAAAGACCTTTGATGCCCCCCGCGGGGCCCTCGGTGTCCAGCTCCTCTCGGAGCGCGGCGTTCTCCTGCTGCAGCTGCTTCAGGCCGCCGGAGAGACGATGCACCGTGGAGCTCAGAGCTTTCTGCTGCCGCTGGGAGCATTTGCTCTCCGCTCGACTGCTGCAGACGCAAAGAGGCACGCCAGGTTTTGTACAGATTTAGATGTGCGCTATTGGACCCGCCCACCTCCGATGAGCAACTTCTGCTGTCCTAAACGGAAATGAGTTTGCAGTCTTTCTTTGCCTCCAAGTCAGCGGGTTTCTTGAAGAGCTTTTCCTGTTAGATGCCTGCTATACGTTTAATAATTTGATCTGCGACATAAATACCTGAAGCTTTGTGTCTCAAAGACAGTTGCTAACAGGTGGCTGAATGAGACTCACTATATATATTTATATATCCATAAACACCCAGGACTGCAGTGATTGATTATTTATTTTTTGTATCGTAACTATGGCTTCAAAAATCAAACTAATTGCAAGATGGCAATAATGCAATAGAAAGATCCCGTGATATTACTGGGGAGGGATCCAGGGTGATGCTAACCTCCCGGGGGGTCGGCATCCCAAAATGAATCCTCCCTGCAGAACCCCTCCACCCCCCCCCCCCCCCCCAGAGCAACGTGGACACGCGTTTATTCGGGGGGGAGGAAGGAGGTGAAACTGTATGTTGTTACAACTCCAGGATCACGATTTGGTCCTAAAATAAACAAACGAGGGGGGGGGGGGGGCATGGACTGGATCGGAGATGCATTGCCAACCTTTTCTCCGCAGCGTCGAGGAGCATCCTCAGCCTCTGGATCTAAAAGGAAGAAGGAACCGCACAAACGTACACCTTAGGTGGAGGCTTTCCAATTCAAACGTGACGATACACAACCATTTTAAGTGCTTCTCTCATTCCGTCGATAGATGTTTCCGGTGCTCAGTCAATACGGCAAAAGATTTTTAAAGTTGAATATTTAGGTGGACTGGCAAACGCGTCACCTCTTCAAAGTAGGTTTCCACTGTGATCTTCAGCTCCTCCAGGTTGGTGGTCCTCAGCTCGCTTTGTAGTTTACTGGAGACAAATAAAGGCGCATAATCTAAATATTCTGCAGCTCCATTGGGAGAACCAAATGGGCTTGAGCCCAGGCGGGAGAGCGTTTCACCTCAGGGCTTTTTCCTTCTCTCTACACTGCTGCTCCAGCTTCAGGACTCTCTGTTTCAGGCCGTTGAGGACCTCGATGGAGAGAATCAAGTTTGCTAAATCTGTGTGGAATGAATGTGTAAATGCTCTCTGGCACACTCACCACACTGCCTTCTTTTTTCTTATCCACCAAACTACGAGTGTATTCAGATCCCTACGAAAGAAGGTTTAAAACCCTTTAGGGGGTTGATCTATCGTTTGGACTACGATAAAAGAAGAATGTAGGGACCATACTTTGGTGGGATCCAACAGCTCTTCGATCTGTTTCTCCCTCTTGGCGTTGTCCTCCTCCAGGCGGCGTAGCTTGGCTTTCATCTGCTGTCTGTCGGACTTCTGCTCCTGGAGACTCTGCGGAAGATGAGAAAGCACCAGCGAGTTCATCCCACAGCAACATGAGAGGAACGTGCATGTGGAGGGGGGGGGGGGGGGGGGGCGACAAACGGTGGGTTTTCTTTGCCCTGAATGCGGCGTTAGATTCGCAGGGAAGCTGAATGCAGGGAGGGGGTCTTTACCTTCTTGAGTCGAATGATCTCGTCGTACATGCTCTCCTTCTCTCTGTAGTCCCCCGTGCTGCCGGTGAAGCCTGCAACGCAGAGAGAGAGAGGGAGAGAGAGAGAGACGCTGGAACCAAAGCACCCACGCCGGTCTCACCCCTCCGCCCCCTCGCACCGTCTCACCGTTAGATCCAGAGAGGAGAAGCTTGTGCTTCCTCGTTCTCAGGGTCTGTTTGAGAAGCTCCGGGGTGACATCGAACTCCGACCGCATCGTCTGGGACACATCTGGAGAAAGAGGTGCACACACAGAGAGAGAGAGAGAGAGAGAGAGAGAGAGAGAGAGAGAGAGAGAGAGAGAGAGAGAGAGAGAGAGGTTGAAGCCGTGGAGCAACACACCAGTGGAGAGAACTTTGTGGTTTGGGCTCTTAAACTCCAGCAAAAAATATTTATTCTACCCGAAATCAATGTGGTGATCGATCAAGGATTATAAAGTCATAGAGATGTGACCATTATTGCGTCCAATCCCATCCCTCATAGTAGGGAGTGCAGGTTAAATAACATCAACATCACTCTGTATGATGCAAGTTGACCAGCAACTGTCAATTTGTCTCCAAAAGCGGGTCAATCCGCTCATTAAAAATGCCCTTCTTCCCACTTTGACTGCGAGAAAAAACAGCCCCCGTTCCGTCTGTGTTTTGTTGTGCGTTGATTACCATGTCCGTTGCTGAGGGACGTGATGCGGGCTGGGCCGCTCCCCCCAAGAGGGTCACCTCTGGTGTCCCCGAGCGAGGCCCGGGGCAGTCTCCAGGCCGCCACCGCTGCCCTCCTGGGGTTCATGTTCATACTGGAGAGGTACGGGGACCCTGCGTAACATGACATGCGGCGTGTAAACGATCGTTGGAAAGCGGGGGGGGGGGGGGTTGTTACGGTGTCCGACTGTCAGCACAGGGCCTCTGAGCGAGGTCTTACTTGGAGACGGAGGAGGCTTGCCTGAGGATCTCTTGGTTCTTTTCATCTGATGGCGAAACAAAGTCAAAGGGTCAAAGCAGATGAGACGCGTCTCGATCAAAACTCTGATTTCATTCATGGCGTTAAGGGGGATCTTGTTTACCTTCTCCAACACATCAGCAGAGAAAGAAAAGCAATCCTCTCCCTACGTTAGACATTTGACAAGAGAGGGATCATAAATAATAATAAAAAGAACGCAAGTTTCCAGTTATAATGTTAAGACTGTTTATTGTGTGTGTGTGTATGGGGGGGGGGGGGGGGGGGTTGTAAGATACAAAATACTTCCACCTTTATCTACCTGTAAAAGTCCTCTAAATCAGATAATCAGCAAACAAAGTGTTGGTGTCAACTGCAATAAACTGAGGTGTGTTGTGTTTAGGGCTCGGGCACAAGTGTCGTAAATGGCACAACTCCAGCTTTTAAGTGGATATACTCAACGGTCGGTAGTAAACTTTGATAAGTTTAAATGACAGGCTCGTAACGTGGACCGAGCTGAGGACTCACCAGCTCCTCGCAGTCTTCATCCGTCAGAACGTCGTTGGTCTCCAGAGACATCTTAGCGTCTGCATTCAACATAGCTGGGAAAAGCGTTAACGTTACGTCGAGTCGGGACAACTTGACTTTCTCCGCGTGTACGTGAATCCTCTCATTTTTTTTTTCTAAGTAAAAAAACAAAAAAGAAATTAAACAAAAAGCCCCACTTCAGGACTAATCGGTTGCTCAACAAAAGAGACGTTAGCTAGACGCGGGCGTTCGTCCCCGTTAAGGCGTCACGAGCCGTCGGTGGACACCGTGGATCGTATCGTCCCCGAAATCCGTTAAAATGTTGCTTTCCTCCGCTGCAGCGGTCCGTCTCCCACGTCGGTGTTGCGGATTGAGTCGTCTAGCAACCGGGCGGCTGGTTACGAACTGCGTCAAACTAGCTAGAAGAAGTCAGAGACAAACCGGAAACGACGCCAGCGTGCCTTCACAGTAAAGCTATAAAAAAAGGATGAATAAATGGCAAACGGAAAAAAAATAAGTTTATTACAATATATTTTTAATAATCCATATGTTTTGGATTCCACTCGTATTTGTACAGGGCACGTGATTGTAAAATATTTCAGAAAAGGGGAACAGGTTATTTTTCAATAAGATGCTTATTTTGAAATTTGAAACCAGTTGTAAATGTTAAGCTTTGTTTAGCTTTACAGCGCTAATAAGTTAAACCAATGCCAACGGTCAATCGTGTTCCCTTCCCTCGCTGCTTCTGACTCCTTTCCTCACGTGGCCCATTGGTTCGTAAAGGTGGGATATCCTCCAGCAGCAGGAGAGAAGGACGCTAGGAAGGAGGAGGGGAGGTAAAATGAGACTTTTGAGACCGTTGTTCCTTTCCCAGCTTGTCAGAAGATCCTGAAAACAACAAGCATGAACAGTTCATACCATTTGACCAATGCACAAAATTACTGCATATTAAAACCATGTACAAAAAAGACACGTCGTTTTTATTTAGTTGTGAATAAATGACCAGATCACACGCAGACAGACCCATAACACAACTAATAAAGAAAAAGAAGCGCGTTAACATGGACGCTGCCCTCTCTCCACCTATACAGGAGACCAACCCAGGCCCGGCGACCTCCCTTTTAACGTGGAAACAGGAAGTGAGTTTTAAGTCCACGTCGCTGGATGCATTTGGGAACGTACACTCCCATTTTCTCCCTCTGCATTGTTCTTCGCGCTCTCTCTGCGATTGCGTCGCATTCTCGTGGTCTCTGTTGATGCAGGTGGTGGACCCCCGGAGCCCCTACAGCCATGCATACTTTGGCTCAGGGGCGGACAAACCCATCGCGGGGGGGGGGCAGCCGTGTCATCAAGGAAATGAAATGACTCCATATGCTCAGTGACCAGTGAAGAGAGACCTGACTGACCACGGTTGTCCATACAGTAGATCCAGTCTCTGTTTCTATGTTTAATAACCAGGTCGTGGTGTGGATCAATGTCCCCCGCGTTGTTCACTGGATGCCCAGACGAGGGCGATGTCTTCTGATCCGAGCCTCGGGCCCTGCTGTCAGATGAAGGCCTGGACGCCTCCCAGCCGGGTCCTCGTGTCCTCCGGAGTCCTAGTCCTGGTCCCAGACTCTCAGTCTCAAACAGTTATTCAGCTCCACAATGTCCAACTGATCAGTGAGTGTTTTCTCCTGTTTAGTTTATTTTTTTAATTCGTACTCAGATGATCATGTATCCAAAAAGAGAGACAATAACTAGAAACGTCTGTAATGTTTTAGTCAGTACTTTTTAAATCAATCTTGATGATTCATTCAAATTCTAAACTGGTTCTCAGTTGGCAACATGCGAGGCCTCAAACGGACAATTCTCTAAGTAATTGATCATTTAAAGTTTTAACTAGAAAATCACCCAAAACAAGGTCTTCCTCAAACTAAACTAGTTAGTCGCTAGTCAGCTTCAACTCAACCGGCATAACTGAAAAATGCTGCTCACACAACAGCATATCAGACAATTTCATTTTGATAAACTCACCGTACGTTGTCTACAATGAGCAATAATACCTCTGGATATCTGATTTAAATGGGACTATGAGTGCACAACTTGTGTTTGGTGCACGGTGTGTCGCGGTCTCACTGATCTCAATGGTCAGACCATCTCGTGCGGGGGGGGGGGGGGGGGGGGGGGGGGGGGATACCTCGTCATAACCCCTCTCTCTCTCTCTCTCTCTCACACACACACACACACTCAGCTCTGAAGACAAACACTGTTCTGTCAGTGGGAGAATGGCTCTATCCATGTGGAACTGGGGATGAGCACATCTCAATTAGAGGGAGGGAAAGTAAGGGGGGACCCGGATAAGAACCTAATGGTTTGGATAATACTGTGTGAAGTACATATAGGTGAACATGTGGTGGGCTGCTTATTCCCAAATCGCAGCGATTCTGCCTCCAGCTCCCCCGGCCTGTAATTTGGGCGTGTACCGGCCATGAAGGAAGGAAAATCCCTCTCTTGAAACTGAGAGAGGCGGTCTAGATGTGCAGTCAGGACACTCATCATCATCATCATCATCCTCCTCAGTCAGCAGACAGCATCTCTCCGCTCTGTCTGTCCCTCCCTCAGACACCCCCACAATCCCCCCCCTCTCTCTCTCTCTCTCTCTCCGTCTCTCTAAAGTCGAACATCTCGCCTGCTCTCTCTCTCTCTCTCTCTCTCTTCTTGACACACGGCAAACATGTCCGCAAACGGCGCCGCGGGGGACCTCCTGCAGATCCCCCTGGGGCTCATCAACGGCGAGGGGAAATACCTGACGGCGGAGACCTTCGGCTTCAAAATCAACGCCTCGGCCGGCAGCCTGAAGAAGAAGCAGACGTGGACCCTGGAGCAGACCGGGGAGGACGGCAGCGCCGTGTTCCTCCGCTCCCACCTGGGCCGCTACCTCGCCGCGGACAAAGACGGCAACGTGACCGCGGACAGCGAGGCGCGCGGCGGCAGGGACTGCCGCTTCGTGGTGACCGCGCACGAGGACGGGCGGTGGTCGCTGCAGTCCGAGCCCCACGGCCGCTACCTGTGCGGCAGCGAGGACCGGATCACCTGCTTCGCGCAGGCCGCCGCGCCGGAGGCGAGGTGGAGCGTGCACCTGGCCGTGCACCCGCAGGTCAACCTGTACAGCTTGGCGCGAAAGCGCTACGCGCACCTGAGCGAGCGCGAGGTGTCGATCGACCGGGACGTCCCCTGGGGGGTGGACTCGCTGGTCACGCTGGTCTACCGTGACCAGCGCTACCACCTGGGGACCTGCGACAACCGCTTCCTGCGCAACGACGGCGGCCTGGCCACGGGCACGGACGCGCGCACGGGATACGTGCTGGAATTCCGCTCGGGGAAGGTGGCGTTCCGCGACTGCGACGGCCGCTACCTGGCGCCCTCGGGCCCGACCGGCACCATGAAGTCCGGGAAGAGCACGCGCGCCGGGAAGGACGAACTGTTTGGCCTCGAGCGCAGCCACGCGCAAGTCGTGCTGACCGCGCGCAACGAGCGAAACGTGTCCACGAGGCAAGGTGACGCTCCGCAGCCCCTCAGAGCCGGGCGGGGTGCGGTGCGGTGGGGTGCGGGGGCGGGGGGGGGGGCATTTTACCATTCACCGCATGACCGCTCGCACTACTGATTCAGCTGTTGCATGGTTGTGATGTGCGTGTGTGGAGGGGGGGGACATAATGAGAGACTCCTGCTTCTTAATTTCTCTCCCCCCTCACCATGTGTCTTTCATTATCATACTGTGACTCCCCCCCACCCTCGCGTTGGCCCGGCCTCTGCCTTTAGCTTAACATTTCCCTGCAGTAATTCTAGCCCTGCATTGTGGCTGCTGCTTCGGTTTGAGTCTGCAGTCGAGCTCTGGTTCTTCATCTCCGAGTAGGACGAGAAGCAGAGGGCCTAGGAGACCATAGGGGATGAAAAATGGAGGAAGGGCAGTGGAAACACATGGGGACGGTCCTTGATGTGGGTCTTTGTGCGACCTCTTTGTCTCGTCGCCAACTCGGTCGCACACATGGGACTGATCGCAGTGTTTGTGAGGAAAGTCGCGTTTGAACGAGGTCGTCGTAGGTCAGCGACGTGCGGACAGTCAAACATGACCGCAGAGGGCGAGCGGCTCAGCGATGAGAGTTTAGGTCTTTGTGTCGGGTCCCTTTTTTAATGAATGGCTGAATGTGGTGGAAACAAACGGCGACACTGACGATGAGTCCAATTATTGGGTCAAACGAGAACTCTCTGCGCGAGGAGGTGTCACTAACGGAGCCACACAGAACCCACGAAGCGGGTCAGCGTCCTGCAGCTCGTGGGTTTTGGTTCCATCCCACCTTTTAGCCGGTGAATGGCAGCCAAAGGGACAAATCACCCCAATGCAGCTTGGCTTTAGCAGCTGACCAGAGATCAGCTAACATGTCCGCTTTGTAAGGTGTTGACGTGTAAGTGTTGTGTTTATGAAACTAGAGTCTAAGTTGGCATGAACACTAGTATTTCATACATGGGCCATGCAAAGATTGACAGGTTGTTGTTTATTTGGGTTGTGTAATTCTACCAGGCCATCACTCTTTCAGGGGAAAAGGACTACATTTTTGGGACTTGCCATTTGTGTGTTGACAGTTTAGATCTTCCTCAAGCAGAGGTGTTGCCATTAGACATTTTTGACAGATTTGACTGATGATTGCAGCTATTTATTTGTATTCAACCATTAACATTCAATTTGTAGACCTCTATTGAATTCTAATGTTAAGAACGTTTCAAATTTACAATCTTTCACGGTTTCCCACATTGAGAATTGACTCATGGGCAGAGGTTAAGAAAATCTGGTGAACCCAAATTAAGGAGAAACTGAGTTTAAATCAAGGAGGAAAACCCTCCAGAGAGGAAATGACAACGCCCTGCTCCTCCGCCTCCTCCTCCAGGCATCGACCTGTCGGCCAATCAGGACGAGGAGGGCGACCAGGAGGTCTTCCAGTTGGAGATGAGCCGCGAGGACAGGAAGTGTGCCTTCAGAACCGCTGCTGGGAAATACTGGACTCTGACGGCGAGCGGGGGACTGCAGTGCACCGCCTCCACCAAGTAACCACACACACACACACACACACACACACACACACTCGGCATAATGTTGAACAATCACACACTGAATCTCCTGAGTTTGTGTCACAGGTCGGCTGAGAGCTACTTTGAGCTGGAGTGGAGTGACGGTCGTGTGTGTGTGCGCGCCGCCAACAACAAGTACGTGATCGCTAAGAGGAACGGACAGCTGGCTGCCTCCGTGGACGCCGCAGGTCAGTCAGCAGGCCAATGGGGGGAGGGGGGGGGGGGGGTCACGTTTTTCAGGAAAAGACGGGATACCAGAGACGAAAATAAACCCACTTTCCCAAAAGCATCGTCCTTTTTTTTGAGGCCTATTTCCTGTCTCTTCAAGGGGAGGCGGAGCAGTTCCTGATGAAGCTCATCAACCGCCCCATCATCGTCCTGCGCGGCGAGCACGGCTTCATCGGCGCTCGCAAGGCCGGAGCGGCGACTCTGGACTCCAACCGAGCGTCGTACGACGTTTTCCAGCTGGAGTTCCAAAACGGGGCTTACGCCCTTAAAGGTGGGGGGCCTTGTTTGTTCGGGTTTACCAGTCGACACTCTATCGCATTTCTTTACATGCAGCAAAAAAAAAATCAGAAAAATGTATTATTCACGCTGCTTTTACTGTTTCAGACTCGCAGGGGAAGTACTGGTGCGTTGGGGACGACGCGGCGGTGGGGTGCGGCAGCGACGCCCCCGTCCAGTTCCTCTTCGAGTTCTGCGACCTCAACAAGATGGCCATCCGCGCCCCGGGCGGGAAGTACCTCAAAGGGGACCACGCGGGGGGGCTGAAGGCCGGCGCCGACTCGCTGGACGGCGCCACCCGCTGGGAGTACTGAGGAGAGGCGCACAGGCGGACTTCCCTGCGCCACCCGACCCTTCAAACTATTGGTAGATGCTGTAGGTAGCTGGTTTTCGTTTTTTTGAATGTGTCATTGTGAATTTGTTCTGGATGGATGTGTTGGGGGGGGGGGGGGGGGGTTAAGCCGATAAACTGGAAGTCACGGCACCAAGGGTCATTTCAGCGGGAGGTTTGGGTCTCTGATTGTGGTTTTAACGAAGGCATTGTCTGTCCGCACCTCCAGTCACATTAACGCAACCGTACCCAACAAAGGTGAGGGCGATCGCTGTGGTCGGTTGACTCCAGGTGTAAGGGAACACGTGGAAATCTATAACTCATATTATCTAGCCTTCGACTGTTAAATGTCGCACTGTCCTCTCTTACGCCGCTTTCTTCTCCTCTTTTTCAGACTATAAAGCACAACACGCATCAAAATAGTGAATGTTGGATTGACTTGTTTCTGCCGTAAATAAAGGCTGTCTATGTAGCCGAATGCTTCAAAAAACGTAGTAACCATGGAAACCTTGAGTGCAAAAGTGTGTGTGTTGAGGGCGTAAAGAGATGAAATGTGATGGGTGTGGCCTATCCAACCACCTTAACGTTTCCTTTGTACTGACCTGATCCAGCCACAGGAAGTAGTCTAAGGGGTTTCCTTTTTTAAGGACTGTAATCCACTCCTGACTTGGTGTAATGTTTTTTTTTTGTTCTGCACAATAACGTCCCAATTGCGATCCGTCCAAAGCACATGTTTGTCTTCGGTTGGGTGCTGCTGTTTGAGAGCGTCTCTCTGTAATCGTGGCCTTGCCTTCGGCCTTTTTCATCTTCTTACATTTGAAATCAACACAATAAAGTTTTTCCTCTTAACAGCAGACCGGATTGATTTCGTATTTTATTCACCCATTTTCTAAAAACATTAAAAAATATATTTCACAGACCTTCCTGCCAACTTTTTTTTTTTTTTTTTTTTTTTTTTAATGAGCAAATGTAAAGTCTCAAAGGACGCTGTTGGCAGAAAGGTGACACGTGGCTCCAGTCCTTCAGGGGTCTAAAACACTCAAATGAGTCAGCTTTTTTTTTTCTTCTCACTATTCTGCTGAACAAACTATTTTCATAAAAGTTTGTTGGCGACAGAACAAATGTTCTGGAATAATTAAATGAAAAATAGCTTTTTTTTGTGTCAAAGAAACCCATGCTTGCCAATCTGGTGCCAAATACCTGCAGACTAATGACATCTTGTGTTTGGTGCTGTTGGGCTAACAGGCTAAACTCCCATTATCTGCTTCATCTCAGCATGTAGACTTCTCCGACTTTGGATAAGCATAAAATAAAGTGTCGTCCTACTGCAGAGGTCCTTTGAGGGCAAGAAATCTTTGTCACCTTGACGACGCGTCTGACCCCATCAATCTGGAGTCAAATTGTGTAGCAGGATGTTTGATTTGATTTTATTGTCATAAAATCAAATCAAACATCCTGCTACACAACTTAATATAGAATATTCATGTTTCTTCTCTTTCAACCCCAAAAATAATAATTATTATAGAAGGTAAAACATCCAGGCTTCAGTTTAGTGACTCAGTCTAACCAATCCAAAAACCTCCATCTTGTGCTGATGAAAGAAAATCCATTGTCATGATTTCTACCATCGCTGTTGTGTGGGAGAAGGATGAAACCGACACGTCCCCCTGGAGATCTCGCTGTGCCAGAGAAAAAGGCAGGAACGGGTGGAGGGAGGTAACCTACTCCACTTTCTCCATCCTGCTGCAGAGGAAACGTGGCTCTCCTCCTCTTTAAAAAGAGTCCTCCTGCCGCGTGCCACACTTCACACGTGTGCTCTGACAAAGGCAAACACAGGAACCCACCCAACAGGCATCCTGCCGCTCCTCTCCGCAGCTAGCTGCCTGGCATGTTGCCATGGTAACAGGTAAAGGCAGGGACCGGCCATGAGGAGGAGGAGGAGGAGGAGGAATGTTTGGGGATGCGTCACACAGAGCACGAATCGATAAGCTTGATGAACCTTGTAATAATCAAACTGGCACATTGATGAAAGAGGACCGAGATGATTTGACATGTGATCACGGGAACACAATAACCCTCTCACACAGCGCTGGAGTGGGCGACGGAGGATGAGCGGAGGAGGAAGAGAGGAGATGAACGAGGTCGAAGATGAAAAGAGAGGATGTGCTTATTTTAAGAGAATCATCCTGAGTCAGCCGAGGGTTATGAGCCTCTTAAAGGGGAACGTCGCCTAAATGAAGTATTCCAGGATGTTTTTTTCCACATGAGGTACTCTCAGTAGGTATGCCTCTATGCTGTGATGTCACCAGGTATAAAGTCTGGAGCTGCTCCTCAAACAACGAATCGGACCTTCAAGACATTAGATTGGACTTTTGTAAATTTGTGGTTTCCTTTTTTGGAATCTCCCGTTCTAGCAACAGCAGTTTTCCAGTGTGTATAACTGAGGAGTCTGATGCTGCCATCTAGTGCGGACGATTTGAAGATGATCTTGACTCTTCAAGAACTGATCTTTAAATGTACAAGACTATTTAGACATCTCTGTTTTTCATTATTCAAGCTAGTTCCAGTTCAAAATGTTATTTTTAACATTGCTATGTCAGGTAGACTGATGAAGTGTTCCATGTGTTGTGGGAACTTATCGGTCCTGACCTTTGCTGGATGCTGACTGTGAGCCAATCTTTGGTTGTTCTTTAATGGGAACAAATGAAAAACCAGGTTCCAAATGATTGTGTTCAGCCACAAGTCATAGCAGTAAATTAACTCCCATGTTTGGGAACGAAATGACAAACAACTGCAAGTTTTCCTGTACTTTCAAGCTGTTTTTTGCACATGTAACATGTACACTCACCGGCCACTTTATTAGGTACACCTGTCCAACTGCTCATTAACACTTAATTTCTAAGCAGCCAATCACATGGCGGCAACTCAGTGCATTTAGGCATGTAGACATTGTCAAGATAATCTCCTGCAGTTCAAACCGAGCATCAGTATGGGGAAGAAAGGTGATTTGAGTGACTTTGAACGTGGCATGATTGTTGGTGCCAGAAGGGCTGGTCTGAGTATTTCAGAAACTGCTAATCTACTGGGATTTTCACGCACAACCATCTCTAGGGTTTACAGAGAATGGTCCGAAAAAGAAAAAACATCCAGTGAGCGGCAGTTCTGTGGGCGGAAATGCCTTGTTGATGCCAGAGGTCAGAGGAGAATGGCCAGACTGGTTCGAGCTGATAGAAGGGCAACAGTGACTCAAATAACCACCCGTTACAACCAAGGTGGGCATAAGAGCATCTCTGAACGCACAGTACGTCGAACTTTGAGGCAGATGGGCTACAGCAGCAGAAGACCACATCGGGTGCCACTCCTTTCAGCTAAGAACAGGAAACTGAGGCTACAATTTGCACAAGCTCATCCAAATTGGACAATAGAAGATTGGAAAAACGTTGCCTGGTCTGATGAGTCTCGATTTCTGCTGCGACATTCGGATGGTAGGGTCAGAATTTGGCGTCTACAACATGAAAGCATGGATCCATCCTGCCTTGTATCAACGGTTCAGGCTGGTGGTGGTGGTGTCATGGTGTGGGGAATATTTTCTTGGCACTCTTTGGGCCCCTTGGTACCAATTGAGCATCGTTGCAACGCCACAGCCTACCTGAGTATTGTTGCTGACCATGTCCATCCCTTTATGACCACAATGTACCCAACTTCTGATGGCTACTTTCAGCAGGATAATGCGCCATGTCATAAAGCTGGAATCATCTCAGACTGGTTTCTTGAACATGACAATGAGTTCGCTGTACTCAAATGGCCTCCACAATCACCAGATCTCAATCCAATAGAGCATCTTTGGGATGTGGTGGAACGGGAGATTCGCATCATGGATGTGCAGCCGACAAATCTGCGGCAACTGTGTGATGCCATCATGTCAATATGGACCAAACTCCCTGAGGAATGCTTCCAGCACCTTGTTGAATCTATGCCACGAAGAATTGAGGCAGTTCTGAAGGCAAAAGGGGGTCCAACCCGTTACTAGCATGGGGTACCTAATAAAGTGGCCGGTGAGTGTAAATTCTGCTATTCAAAAGACCTGTAACCGCTACGTGATCAGGTCCATGTTGAGCGCTGCCTGACGAAACGGTTTCTGTCCTGTTTGCTCCCTCAAATTGGACGGGAAATACGGACCCTCGCCAAAAGAGGAAGAACAAGGTCATGTCAATGTTGCTATGGGGCCTTTATGAACATGAGTACATTTTCCTCCTCATCTCCACACAGTTTCCAATGGGTATACAAGACATTGAAATGTGATTCATATTTTTGAATTTCTCTATGTGACACAAACAAAGAAGATAAACAAGGCCACGGACGTCACGACCTTTTAATACACCTGCGCTCTCCTCATCCACTTATGCTCCTCGGAAAAACATCATAGAGGACGAAAATAGCAGCGGGGCTGATGAAATAACATTGGCTCTGTGTTGTTTCATAACATGGGATGTTATTTTGTATATGGCAAGGAGGTTTGTGGAGGATTACACATTATAAATATATTGGCTATTGGCTGTCATTCCCCAAATGTAGTGATGCAAATAAATACATTACATCAATGTTAGTGTTAACAACATTAGTGTTATTGAATGAGTACTGCAGCACTCTCGGTTATTTTGGTACAAATAAAAAAGGAAACAGGAATATGATTTTTTTGAACGACACGATGCATGCGTTGCGTTATGTAAAACAATAAGAATTGAAAATACAGAAAAATATACTAGCAGGGGGAATGTGTGACTCACATGATCTGTGAGTGTTATCGTGAACTGAAGGTGATGACAATAAACAATAGTCTGTTATAAGTGGGGTGAAGGCTTCTATTAAAACCTATAATGGAATGTGAGTGGAAATGCTGCCTCTTACTGATGAGAAAAGGCATAAACTCCTCTACCGGATCTTCAAACTCTCCCCAAACCTGAAGAGCCAGCTGTGGTGGAAAGATATGTTATCGAAGGAAAAATACATACAACAATGTCTTTGATTCAAACCTAAAGCTATTCATCAGAACGTTATTAAGTAAAATGTAGCCTCTTAAGGTATCATCAGTAAAAGTAACCAACTGAGTGAAATAGTATTATTGGAAGACATGATTGGATCACACTGTTTTCAGCTGTCACTGAAGTAATTGTACTTTAAATACTGCACATGTACATATTCACAGTCCACAGTTGATATCTGGATACTGGATCCAAACAACGACAAAAAGTACATTGTACTAGTATGTGTACATGTGTAAGTAAGTTATTGATACATGTAAGTAGCTTAGCCAACACTGGTGTGACTTTAGCACAACACAACATTTGAATACAACAACTGTGTTTTCGACAACTGTTCCATTAAACCCCCTCCAGACGTCATTTCCGTCGGCGCTGGTTTCCGGGCAGCAACCGGAAACCAGCACTCAGCCAATCGCGACCCAGAATTCGGCCTCCGCGCCCGCCGATTGGCTGATTCCAGCACCTCGCTTCCCACGATGCTTTGCAGCGCGACTTGGAATTCAAATGCAGCGGACCAATCACAGCGCGCCGTGACGAGCCAGGCAGCATTTTAAATTTGCAGCAGAAGAAAAGACTGTTATCGAGAAGACGGGCAGGACGCAGCAACGCCGCAGGGAGAGTCCGGCGATTAGTTGCATGTTTATTTCACCTTTTAATTTTTTTTTTAAACTAACCGCACGCACTACATTTCGTTATTGTTCAGCCCAAAAGGTTTGATTGACGTTCGCGTCCACAGGTGGTTAACGAGCAGTTTTGATTTGAATTCACGAGTTCACGCCAGCTAGCTTCCGGGGCTAAACTGACGTCGGGTTAACAATAGTTCGACCCTGTCACGAAAACTATCGATACGTCGGCCGCCGGAAAGTTTGAGAGAAGTTAATATATATATATATATATATTTTTTTTTTAAAAAGACGTCCGAGAGCACTTGGAAAAGAAAATGAGCGCAGGCACCGCGAAGCCGGCGGCACATGTCGACCCCAAATCGGCTCCTCTCAAGGAGATCCCCGAGGTCCTGGTCGACCCGCGCACCATGAAGCGGTACGCGAGGGGCCGCTTCCTCGGCAAAGGCGGCTTCGCCAAATGCTACGAGATCACGGACGTGGAGACCAAGCAGGTCTTCGCCGGCAAAATCGTGCCCAAGTCCCTGATCCTGAAGCAGCACCAGAGGGAGAAGATGACCTCCGAGATCGCCATTCACAAGAGCCTCAACCACGCCAACGTCGTCGGTTTCCACGGCTTCTTCGAGGACGACGACTTCGTCTTCGTTGTCCTGGAAATCTGCAGGAGACGGGTGAGTGGTTTTATGGAACAGGGGGAAAAAATCAATAAAAAAGTAATATATCTTTTAAAAACCTTTTTTTTTTTTAATCGGTCAAACCAGAAGTAATAAATGGTGGCCGACTCTTATTTCCTCTTTGCGCTGCCATGGCCACCTCCTGAATGTTTGCACTCTATTAGTGGCTCATTCCTTCCACTAATAATCAATTTGGCCTCTCAGAGCTGCCACAATGGCCCCCTTTAAAAAAAATAATCAATATTTAAAATGTTTGTTTTGCACGGTTTCACTGTATTTTCCTGTAAATTCCTTTCTGTTTTTTGGTATGAAATCCACTCTCTGTGTTTGTCTCAGTCCCTGTTGGAGCTGCACAAGCGCCGTAAGGCTGTGACCGAGCCCGAGGTCCGGTACTACATGACCAAACTGCTCAACGGCATCCAGTACCTGCACAACAACCGGGTCATCCACAGGGACCTGAAGCTGGGCAACATCTTCCTCAACGACGACATGGAGGTCAAGATAGGTAATCTATGGCGAGGGATTCCGCGTTATGGACTCTCGACAAACCTGTTTGTTCGGGTTCACTAGTCAGGAAGGCGGCTTCCAACGAGGAACCGCGCACGCGAAGCCCTTAATTAAAGCGTGACTGTGTTGACGGTCTTTAGGGGACTTTGGCTTGGCCACAAAGATCGAGTTCGACGGGGAGCGGAAGAAGACTCTGTGCGGGACGCCCAACTACATCGCGCCCGAGGTGCTCTGTAAGAAGGGCCACAGCTACGAGGTGGACATCTGGTCGCTGGGGTGCATATTGTGAGTCTCACACACACACACACACAGTGTTTTTTTTATTTATTAAAAGCTCCTTTCGTTCCCATAAACGTGATGGCGTCTGATCTGCGTGCGTCCTCCCAGGTACACTCTGTTGGTGGGTAAGCCCCCGTTCGAGACCTCCTGCCTGAAGGAGACCTACAACCGCATCAAGAAGAACAACTACACCATCCCCTGGGTGAGCGAGGCTAAAGCAGCGGCAGCGTCACGCGCTATGCCTTCAATGTTTTCTTATTAATGAATAATTTGCGTCGCCGCCCCCGCAGCACATCAACCCGTTGGCGACGGCCCTCATCAAGCGGATGCTGCACGCGGAGCCCTCCCAGAGGCCGACCATCGGCGAGCTGCAGGCCGACGAGTACTTCTCCACCGGCTACATCCCGCTGCACCTGCCCACCACCTGCCTCACCGTGCCGCCGCGCTTCTCCATCGCCCCCTCCACGGCCGCCGAGCCCAGCCCGAGGCGGCCCCTGACGGCCATCAACAACAAGGCCGGCACGGAGAAGGCGGACGCCAAGGACGAGCAGGCGCAAAGGCGAGAGATGTTTTTCAGATTTTCGTCTTTTTGTGGTTCCTCGAGTCCCGTTTTTTGTGCATCTAACTGTTGTTGTTGTTTTCCGCAGGGAGCCCGAGGCGACAGAGTGCCACCTGAAGGACCTGCTGCAGCAGCTCAACAGCATCATCGCTGCCAAGCCTGCTGAGAAGGCGGTCATCTGCCAAGGTCAGAGACCCCCCCCCCCCCCCCCCCCCTCCGTCCCTTTGCTTCAAATGTTGGTCAAGAGGTGAACTTGCATACGGAGACTTTGTTGTGTTGGTGTGTTCGTAGAAGAGGCCGAGGACCCCGCCTGTGTTCCCATCTTCTGGATCAGCAAATGGGTCGACTACTCTGACAAATATGGACTAGGTAAGAAAGTGCCGTGTTCGTCATTAAGCAGGAGCTACAGAAGACTTTGATATTGACTGATTCGGCAAAGAGGGTTTATATTTTTAATGATAGTAATTTAGTCTATTAATACTTTGTCAGTCAAAAATAAAAGCTCCTCACCAAATGGTTTGTGATGTGCTCTCTTTTCTCTCTTCAGGCTACCAGCTGTGCGACAACAGCGTGGGCGTCCTCTTCAACGACTACACGCGGCTCATCATGTACACGGACGGGGACAGCCTGCAGTACATCGACAAGGCGGCGGTGGAGAGCTACCTCAGCGTGCGCAGCTTCAACTCGGCGCTCCACAAGAAGGTGAGCGGGGCCGGGGCGCCTCCGCCTTCCGACGCCTCAGGCGAGACGTGGACGCTGACTCTCACCCCCCCCCCCTCCTCCAGGTCACGCTGCTGAAATACTTCCGCAACTACATGAGCGAGCACCTGCTGAAGGCCGGCGCCAACATGGCGCGGCGGGACGGCGACGAGCTGGCGCGGCTGCCCTACCTCTCCCTGTGGTTCCGCACCAAGAGCGCCATCGTCCTGCACCTCTCCAACGGCACGGTCCAGATCAACTTCTTCCAGGTGAGCAGCGCCGAGAGCAGATGTTGCAGGACGCGACGTTTTCCTTTTCTTCTCCTCCCGTTAAATGCCTCCCCTTTTATCTCCTCCCCCCCCCCCCCCCCTCCGGCAGGATCACACCAAGCTGATCCTGTGCCCGCTGATGGGCGCCGTGACCTACATCGACGAGAAGCGAGAGTTCCGCACCTACAAGCTGTCGCTGCTGGAGGAGTTTGGCTGCTGCAAGGAGCTGGCCAGCCGCATGCGCTACGCCAAGCTCATGGTGGAGAAGCTGCAGGACAGCAAGCAGGCCCCCGGCGCCCGCTAGAGCCAACCCCGCCCCCCCCCGAGGACACTTATCTCCCCCTGTATTTTATTGAAGGGTCCTGGCGTCCCCCCCTCCCCACTCGCACCCCTTCTGTGTTGTACATGAATGTTTTTCTAAGCCATTTGTGTGTCTTTTTTTTTTCTTCTCCTTCCTGCGGTTTTGAACTTGAAGGTCTTGGTGATGCTTGATCCGGACTCATCTCTCGCGGCTGCAGCCCCTGACAGGATGTTGGGAGTTAAATCTCCCAGAATCCTCTGCTTGTTTCTGTTCAGACAAAAGCAGAGGGGACCAATGAAATAGTTTCTCTGGTCTTGTTCTTTTATCTGTTGTATGTAGCGGGACCATGTTAATATGCCTTCATCATGCACATTCTTCCTGTAGTTTTACTATTTTTATAAGTCTATTTTAGATGTCTTGTCTTTCTCAACAAGATGTGCAAACTTGTACATACGGATGAATATGGATACATGTTGTAAAGATGGTTAAATTTTACCCAAGTTAAAATAAAGATTCTCTTGAACTCACCTTTGATTCTGGGAGTGTCCTTAAAATGATTGTAATGCACGTTGCATGCTGTCACTAGAGTATTAAACTTTAATTGCAATCATAGTATACAAGCAATTAATATAGCATTATGTGGAAGTTTGGCTGCATTATTAATGCAGCAACAATCACTTATTGGGACATTTGCAAAAGGCAGTACTTGAAACTAAGTACTAGAAAATAATTAAATTGAATCACCAGCTGCAGGGACACGAGAGAATAAGACTAAGAGGCGCAAATCAGCCTTTGACGATTAATTCAGTCTAAATATATATTGCAGGAATGGAAACCTATTTAAGCCCCGTTGAAACGCCAATGAATGTTGCATTAAGCAATGATGTGCTCGGCCCTGTAGGCAAAGGATTGTTAATATTAAAATGTATTGGAGTTTAACCAAAGACCAACCCAGTGGTTCATTGCAGAATAGAAATAGACAAGAAATCCAACAGAATAAACGTTTAATGTAAATTATAAAAAACACGCCACATATTTTCCTGAAGTTTTCAAGTAATACTGGGGCTCTAAAAACAATGCAGTCTTATTTAGATTAACATATAAATACAAACAGTCTTTATTTCAGCAGTTTTTTTTTAGTCTTTTTTAAAGCTTTTCCAGCCGTGACACACGAGATGTTTCTTTTTTTGATAAAAGCCGTCCTCAGCCGGTCCGGCCGTGTAGAGTCACGTCTCCGTTGTGGTGACCGGTCACCAGGGTGCCGCCGCCACCGCCCCACCGAGCCAGCTGCCAGCCGTCGCTCCCGGGAGCCCCCACCACCCGCGGGGCCCCCCGGCCCCCCAGCTGCCACACGCACGCGCAGCCGCTGCGACTCAGGCCGACCACGCCGCCGCCGCCGCAGACGTCGGCCTCGCACAGCCTGAGGGACGCCGGGGCAGACGCACAATGAGGACGCCCTTCACTGCTCACTCTATGAAGGTGTGGCTTTGTGTGTGTGTGTGTACTTTTGTATCGTGTCTTTCTGTGGTGTTAATCATTGTGTTGTCACTGTAAAATCACCTGCCAGGCGACTACGGCTCCAAATGAGCCAGCGTTACAATCCGCCCACTCACCTGCCGGACCAGCCTTCGGGCGGACGCAGCCGGGACGCCAGCGCCGACCTCCCGCTCAGCGGGTCGACGGCGACCAGCGAGAAGGGGGCGGCGCCCTCCCTCTCCTCCCCGTCCTCTTTGGCGGCGTCCTGCTGGTGCTGCAGCAGGACAAACAGCGCCCCCTGTGTGCACAGCAAGAAGGGACAATTCACCAAGAGGATCCCTCAGGCATGGAGGGGGGGGTGGGGGGGGGCGGTTCAACTTACACCGGAGGAGAATCCTCTGAGGCAGGACGTGTGGGACAAACCGTCTCCGAGGGCGATTCTCCGCAGCAGCTGTCCGGTCTTTAAATTCCTGCAGATTAAAAAAAAAAGTGAATTTTCTATATTTACCTAAAATAGTAAAGATGGATTAATCAGGTTGATACATTTAAAGTGCATGAGGTTGTTTTCAAACGTTTAGCGACGTTTGAGGATTGTGCTTTTATTTTGAAATAAAGAGTGAAAAGGTGAACAACATTTAAACTGTATCTCAAAAAGGAGCTTAACCTTCAAAAGCACCTAATTCATATACTCAAATTTGATACTTTTTAGTTTTCATGTCTTTGTGCTACGAGGTGACCGTTGGCGCGGCGATGCCGACTCTTGTTAGAACCGCGCTTACCAGACAAGGAGGCGCCCGCCATCGTCTGAGCCAATCAGAGCGTCCGAAAGTCCGTCCACCGGAGCGAGAGCCCCGACACGAACACCCGGGGACGCCAGAGGCTGAGAGAGAGATGTGCTGAGAGAGAGAGAGAGATATGAACAACAAGGAAATGACAGAGAACACGCAGGACGCCGTCTCTGCCTCACCTGCCGTCGTCGGACGCCGTGAACACCCGCAGCGTGGAGCCGGACGGCGAGTGGGAGGAGGTCACCACTCTGGACTCGGACACGCCCACGACGGCCTGGACGACGCCCTCGCACAGCGGCGCCTGAGAGAGGCGGGAGCACGACAGCAGCCTGTGCACACAGGGGACGGGCGGGGGTGGGGGGGGGTGGGGACACGCGGCTCAGTAGGAGGAAGCGGCGGGGGCTTCAGGGGGACGCAGGGGGAAGCGAGGAAAGCGTTGCATTCACCTCACTTCTGTGATTTCCAACGGGCCCAGAGTCACACACACCAGCCCGGCAGCATCCGGGACGGGGAACACGTTGATGACCGGCTGGACACCCACACACACACACACACACACACACACACACACACACACACACACTGGACCATTTAATTAAAGTGAGCAACATTAGATACCCTTATTATTTTGTTATCAAAGACAACAAAAGTCCAATCCAAAGAGATGACAAAACCGTAGTACAAAAACACACATCATTTTGCAGGATAAAGACTCACGTGAAGCCGTGCTGTTATACACACACACACAGACACACACACACTCAGACTCACCTTACTGAAGGCCCAGGTGTGTGTTAATCCCCAATCAGCAGCTGACCTCTGACTCCAGAGACACACGGCCCACGCTGCGGCTGCTGCGACGCACAAAGCGCCAGAAGGTCCACGCAGACAGCACGCGTCCACCAGGCAGCCTCCTGCTGGGGCCTGAACACACACACGCACACACACGCGCACACACACACACACACACACGCACTCTGTAGATACTGCAGATACAATAACTGCGGACGTTGATTCAAGCAGCCTTTTACCTTCAGTGTGTGTGTGCGTCTCATCACGTGCTCCTCCGCCCCCCCCCCTGATCCCGGGGACTGCAGCTCCGGAGGTGTCGGCGAGTCGGGAGGTTCGACCCGACCCGGCGTCTCGGGGGGGGCCCCGGTCGCGGCGGCGGGGTAGGGGGAGGAGGCCGCCGGACGAGGGGAGAGGAGCAGCGCGGGCGGGCTGCTGGTGGGCGACGGGGCGGAGGGGGTGGAGGAGGTCAGAGGGAGGGCGGCGCGGAGAGGGTGGGGGCTGAGGCCCAGCGAGGGCAGGGTGGGGCTGCACAGGGCGGCGGGCTGGGAGGGCGCGTGGGGGGTCATCGAGGGGCCGGGAGGACTCAGCAGCAGCTGAGATGGCACCCGCCGGCCTGCGGCGCTCAGAGGACTCGCGGCGGGGTCAGAGGGTTCCTTTGGGCCCGGAGCGTCGCCGTGGTCACATGACCGCGCGGCGGCGCCGCTGCTGCTGCTGCTGCTGTGGTCCGGGGGCTCCTCGGCGGGTCTCTGCGGCCTGGCACAGACCCGACCGCCCGCTCCTCCTTCTGACGGGACGACGGACGACCCGCTGTCCCCCTCCCCCGCGTCGCCCGCCGCTCTGTTTCGAGGCGGCGTGCCGACGCGGCGTTCGCCGCAATCCCGAACCGGCTCGTTCCCAAGCCGCTCCTCCACAGGGATTTCCTGAGTATCCCCCCGAGGCGTCTCCTCCGTCTCCTCGACATGCTCGCGCTCCGCTGGCGAGCTCGTCGCGGGGCGGGGAGAACCGGAGAGGGCGAGCGCCGCCGGGGGGTCGCCGCGGGAGTCCGGCCGCCGCTTGCACCGCCGCGTGTTGTAGGACGCCGACGCCACGCGCTCAACCCCCGGGTCCGCGGCGACTCGCCGGAGCTTCAGCAGCTTCAAGGAGGCAAACTGCTCGTCGGGGAGGTGGAAATCTTGCGGGAAGTCAAAGTTCAGCAGGTGGTTGAAGAAGGGGGCGGGGAAGTGGGAGGGCCGAGGCAGCGGGGCCGTCGGAGCAGGCGGCGAGGGAGGCAGGAGGAGAGATCGCCAGCATGCGGCGCCTGTGGGGCGGGAAGGGAAGGGAAGGAAAAGAAATGAATGGGAGGAGGGGGGGGGAATCTATTTACACACATGATCATGTCTCTTACTTCTTTTGCTCGTCTGTCTGGATCCGTTCGTCCTCAGGAAGATGGGGAAGACCTTCTCCGTGTGTCCAGAGGCGGAGCCTGGCTGGGCCTCCGGCTCGTCCCGCGGCGCCGCGGCGTCTCCCGGGGAGCCGGCGGTCCGGGGGTCGCCTGAGGTCGTTCCGGGGCCCGGCCGTTGATTGGGGTCTGAACTAAGCGGACGCCGCGGGGTCCGCGCCCTCCCTCCGCCCCCGCCCCGTCTCTTCCTCCGGCCTCTCGCCGGGACACGAGCGTCCGGGCTGATTTCACACCCCGGGATTGGGTCGGACGTCTCCCCGGGGCTGTGACTGTTGAGCCCGCCGCACGCGTCGCCGCCGCCGCACGTCGCCGGCGAGGACAAACCGGTGGCGGCGCGCCTGTCCGAGCGCGTCGGGCCTCGCCGCGCCCGATGGCGTCCCGCGCCCAGCTGGGAGAATATGACGGCCTGCACGTCCGGCTGGCTCTGCGAAAGGGCCATCCGTCTCGTGGTTCGGACGTAGTACTCCGCCGGGTAAAGTAGTCCTTCTACTAAGGTACAGGAGCCCATCACGCCACGCGTGTCGGCGGGACTTTTTTCTTTCTCTCTGAGCTCTGGTGCCATTTGTTCGGTGTCTTTTTCACTGCCGTCTTCAAACAGCCTCCCATCACTTTCCTCTCTGCTCTCCCCTCCGGTTCCCTTCCCGGTGGCTTCTCGTTCCGTCGCCTCGGCGGGTGCGGCGGTCCGACGGGGGAGCTCGCCGTCTTTCTCCTGTGGTCCTTGGCGTTTCTCCTCCCCCTCGCTACCTCCCGTCCCGGGCGGCCCGGGAGCGTCGTCCCACTGCGCGAGCAGCAGAGACGGAGACTCGGAGTCGTCGCAGGACAGCGGTTCTTCGCCCCCGTTCGCGGCCTCCGCTCTGACTCCGCCCTCGCGCCCTTCGGCCCCGGCAGCCTCCGTCCCGCCGCTCTGCTGCCGGGGTTCCTCGCCGTTGTCGTCCGTGGTGCTCCCCCCCCCGCCGGCCTCGGCGCTCCTCCTTTCCCAGCGCAGGCGGCTGCGTCGAGACCTGAGGCGCAGGGCGGGGCTCGGCCTGGGAGCTTCGGCGGCGGCGCCGTGCCGGGGATCCGGTGTCTGCGGGCCCACGGCATCGAAGGGGAGCAGGAACCGGATCGCCGGGCTCCTCCTGGAGGCATCAGAAACTCCTGCTGGAGCTGGTTAAAGTAAAGTGTGAATTTTGACTCCCAACAGGCAGAGTAATTAAAGTGTAATATCAACAAGGCAGAATTAATTAAATAAATTGTCTCAAAACCTACAGATATGACATTGACATATGTACATATGTACATGTTTACAAGTCTTGTTGTCTCCCTACACACTACCCAGCAGCCCTCACGCACACTAATGAAAATAACAACTTGAAGTATATGTGACAACACAGAGACCTCTTCAGAGAAACTCAAAGGCTTGTACACAGTTTATTACATACACATATTTAAAGCTCCACCTTTGGGAAATGAATCTATGTCCCTGTGTCCCGGGCACGCAGCTGCCCCATTGGTGGCGCTCGGCATCCATGGCGACGGGGGCCCGGCTGTCTCCTCCGGATCACTCTGGTCCCGGTCCTGCCGACCGATCCTGCTCCTCACGTGTCTCCGCACCGCGTCCAGACGCTCGGCACGCTGTGTGTGTACACGTCAGTGTGTGTAAGAGTGTGTGTGAGAGAGAGAGAGAGAGAGAGGGGGGGGGGGGGAGAGAGAGAGGGGGAGAGAGGGACTCTTACCTGCAGTCTCTCAGCCGTCTTGAGGTACTCTCTCTGTAACAGGGCCAACTTCCTGCGGAGCTGAGCGGGGCGGAAGGTGCGAGGACGTCAGCATCGCAGGGGTCAAGAGGTTCATGGTGTCGCTCTGTAACACTGAAGGTGCGGTGGGTTTACCTTCTCCTTGTCATCACAGTGCAACGTGGTCCTGAGCTGCTGCTCGCGGCGCGTCGCATCTCCGCGCGCGTGTTCTCCGTGGTGCTCACGCGGCGGCCTTTGCACAAACAACAACAACACGTTAGCTTAGCATAGCAACAAAGCTAACCGTAACTACAGCTTGGTAGACGTTACTTTTCTTGTATCTGGGATTTTAAAAAAAACACCCGGAAATCAACGGCTAAGAGTCAACAGAGTTCTTCTCACACAGAAGCAGCTAGTGGAATTAAATGACAAGTTGTCCATATGACATTATAGCGTTTTTTTTTTCGTTTGGGTCAGACTCACTGCGGTACCGCCGATGTGTCCATGGGAAAGTTTATTTTGATGTTCGATCGGCCGGTTATCGATTTAGTTCCAATTTCCCGCGACCGCCTCAGACAGGCGTGAGCAGCAGAGCTCCGACAAGTCGATCGGCCCCTTCGACGGAAGAAGCGTGTAAAACGTCACCGTGAGGTTCACGTTCTCTCCACTTTTCCAATTCCACGGCACACGTCGGATTATTCAAACAAAGGCGCCGTTTTGATGACATAGTAATAAGAATTTTATTTGTTTTTATGATGGTCAAAAGTCAGTGTCAACTATTCACAAAGTGCGGTTTTTCATCAACGTCGTTGCAGAGACATTTTTGCTGAGATGTGAGAAATTATCAGAGAGAAATGACAGAGACTCCTGCACATAAAGCAAACTAACCTCAACACTTTTGCATGTCGAAATAGTCTCTCCAACACCCAGACATTTGAAGGTACAAACACCTCAATTAGAGGTTTAAAAATTGTGAAGTTGCTCATTTGGCACTTATTTTAGTATTGGGCCTACTGTATTTCAGTTCTGCTGGACAATCACTATTTCATACAGGAAAGAGAGTATAGAGACCCTTCATTACATAACAGAACATGCTGAGAAATGTGGACGGTCACAAAGGATGTTAAAGAACAAATGTATTTGTGTTGTTTTTTTCCTCCCTCTGGCCACACATCTGTGCGCAATCGGATACACAACCGCTAGTTGGGGGAAACTGTCCTGCTCCTCAGACACCCACAGGTGAGGTACTTCATGACGGTCATGCTGACGTGCATCAGAGGGCCCAGGTCGAAGAGCATGTGGTAGAAGGCGTGGACGGACAGGCCTCCGGTTTCGTCGGCGTATTTCAGCGCCACGATGGGCGTGTACAAGGGGTTGGTCAGGTTACGGAAGCGCGGGCTGCTCGCTTCGATCACCCTCTTCGTCACTCTGGCGATGTCGTCGGGCGTTTGTCCCAGGGTCTCGAAGATGTCCACGGAGGACGGGAGGTAGACGTTCTTGAAGTAGTTCACCGTGTCGGCGTCGGCTCCGGGGTACTCCTTCTGCTTCACGTCCTGAATCATCTTGGCCTCGAACTCGGTGTGCACCGGGCCCGGCTCGATCATCGACAACCTGAGAGAGATTTAAAAAAAATAAAATAAAAGGGGGACATCAGCCGTCAGCCTCGAGCTGTCAGCAATCGGGTCCGATATCGGCGGCGCTCACGTGACATTGAACTTCAAGAGCTGCACGGCCAGGCTCTCGCAGAAGCCCTCCATGGCAAACTTGGAGGCCGCGTACACGTCGTTGAAGACCACGCCTGCGAGAAACACAGCGTCAGCCTCGGCCTTCAGTGCCGCCCTGCTCTTGCGCTCATCCCCTCCGTGGTGCTAACCTTGCAGGCCCATCACGCTGCTGACCACGATGATGCGTCCGCCCCTCCTCCTCTTCATGTCGGGCATCACCTCCTTGATCATGCGGATCACCCCGAAGAAGTTGGTCTCGAAGACTTTCTTCATCTCGTCGATGGGGATGCTCTCGATGGGGCCCACGAGGCCGATCCCCGCGTTGTTCACTGGGCGAGTGGGGGGGGGACGGGGGGGGGACGAGAAGAAGAGGTTGGCATTAAAAATTGTGAAGAAGAGGAGGGGGGACCGCTCCCAGCGAGGGTGCGTCTCGCTCACCGAGGACGTCCACGTGCCGATCCTTGATGCCGTCGATGCACCGCTTGACGGACTCGTCGGTGCAGACGTCCAGCACGGCCAGGGACAGGGTTTTGCCGTACGCGTCCCCGGCGGCTTCCACCAGTTTGTCCTTGCGCTTCAGGTCCCGCATGGTTGCTATGACTGCGAGCAGGTGGAAAGAATGAGATGGTTTCAGACGTGCAGATGTTAATTTGTTCTCTTGCCGAAGGAAAACGGTTGATTCAACTTTATTTTTAGGATGCTGAGGTGTTCACATTATACTGCTTAACCCTAACCCTAGTATATTATTTATAATAATACGATAATTTGAAAAGCTGAGATAAAACACCAACGCCGTGAGCTGCCGCCTACATTAAAACAAAAGCACCTCCACAGCGACTTAAATGTTAAAATGCCACAACCCTAATTAGTTTTTGTCAATGCTGTTTCTCATCATTGCTGTCTGCCAGTAGCCCCGTCTGTAATTGCTCTGTTTTTTCCTTCAGGCTGCTGCTGTAGAGTCTGGAGAGTCAAACCAAGTTCATTGGTTCAGGCTGCAGGTGAGGCTGCATGCACAAGATGCACAAGGTACTGACGTAAACACCAACGTGGTGTCTAGTAGAATCCAGTGGATTAAAGTAAAGGTCGAGAGGAGCCGGGAGCATAGTGTCAGAGACGCACACACACACGTGTGTTAACTCTCTGAGTAACGGGACACAATAAAGGAAAAGCTACCGCTTAAGAGAGATGTTGTGGCATAAACAAAAGAACCGTAATCTCCTTGCTCCTCCAGGAATAACCCTGGTCCGCCTCTTATCCACAAGAAGCTGAGCTCAGCGGCGCGACGCGTTTCCAAGGAGCGGTCAAAGGTTAATTCGGGATCAGCGGGAGCTGTTAGTTCATCGGGAAAACTTGGTTTAACGCTGAAATAAAGTGATGGATACTTGTCTTCACTCCGCAACAAGTTTAAAAAAAAATGATGTGCGTGGCGTGAAAATCAATATCTGGAACAATAGAAAAAAACAACAATGGTACAATCCTATAAGTGGACCGCATTCATCTCACTATGAAAAACACATAAATAAATCCCATATTCACTTGACTTGGCTCCTGTCAGATACCATCTGTATTGTTTAATCAATGCGAGGACAACAGACGTGTTATCATGATGGAAGACAGTAAATGTAAAACACTGTAGGATATCTGTCAGTTTAGTTTGCATCTGAACCACGGAAGCTAGCCTGTGACCTCTGACCTCCCCGTGGGCACAGGAAGCCTTGTATCTTTTCATTTCCTCCAGTTCCAGTTCGAGGCCACTTACGTTCTCTCCTGTTTATTTGCTTTGCATGGAGATCCCTCTCATGTCCCCGTCTGATCCCGTCTTATGATGTAAGCGTCTTACGTGTAAACAGTGGCGAGGCAGAAGAGGAGCGATGGCGACGGTTTCACAAATGCATTATTTTATCAAACGTCCGCTATCCGCTTATATGTAGAGATATTCTCTCTCTCACACACACACACACACACACACACACACACACACACACACACACACACACACACACACACACACACACACACACACACACAGGACACTTACCGTGGTAGCGCTGCTGCTGGTCCTTGGCCAGCATCACGGCCATCCTCAGGCCGATGCCGGAGGAGCAGCCGGTGATCAGCACCACTTTCTGCCCGGGACTCGCCATGGCTGCCGCTGCGTCTCTGCTCCGGGGGGGGGGGGGGGGGGTAAAGTCTACCAACAGGTCAGCAGCTCTGAGGGATGAGAGACGGGAGGAGAGCCCTCCGTAAGAGGATAGAAGACAGAGAGAGAAAGTGTCACATGGGTGAGATTATCTACCCGCTCAGTCCTGTGGGAGTCAGGTCCGACTTCTGTGTTTTGTGACACGTTGGGAGGATTTAAATGACATTGTCTCAAACATCATGAACAGCCTGACTCACAGTGAGCAAACAGTGTGAAGAACAAATGAATAAAAAGCATTTTGAAATCATGTCAATGTCAATTTTTGGTCAGAAAAGGGTATTTGGCGCCCTCTAAAGGCCAATATGAATCCTGAAAACCTGTCTAGTGCAACTCAGTCAATGGAAGGACTTTCTGATTCAAAACCATCACATTTGGCTCCACTATGGATGCTATTTTTAATTTAATTAATTTATCAATATAACTTTTAAAGGGTTATGGTTCAAAGTGGGCCTATAGGTGGTAGGTTGGGGGGGGGGGGGGGGTTAGTATTGCCTAGGGCAGCCAATGGGCCTGTGTGGTCGCAGGCAGCATGTCCACGCTTCCTTCACCCTGTAAACGTCTCCCTAAAACGTTACAGCTTACTTTCTTTTGACCTCACGGTTAAATTGGGATAACAGCTCCATAGGAGGCAGGGGGCACTTTTAATTTTCCGCTTCGGGGCTTTTAAAAACATGTTTATTGTTCCTATAAGAGGAATATGGCGGTTTAGTGTTTTAAGGGAGTGTGTCTTGGGCAAAGACAGACAGGCACTGGAATTTGGAATCTGCAGCGGCATATTTTTTTTTTATTCGGCAGCAGCGTTGTCCTGTCCCAGCATGCTTTGTGTGTCAGTGTGTGTGTGCGTGTGTGTGTGCGTGTGTGTGTGTGTGTGTGTGTGTGCGTGTGCGAGTTACAGAGCAGAACATTACATTTCATTGTTTATGGGTGTCTTTTCATACAGAAACTGTGCTTACAGGTTCATATTTAGTTATTTTTAGCAGGTGCTCAACACACACACACACACACACACACACACACACACACACATATATAGTATGTACGCGTGTGCGCGCGCGTGTGTGACAGCGTTTTAATGTGTCGCCCATGTAGACAAAAAAAACACAACATAAACATAACTATAAAACATAACCCTTAAATCCCACAGACAATATTGATAATAAATAATGACACGCGCGGAAACAATGTTCCACGTGCCCCACACAGGGAGGGGGGAGGGAGGGGTCTCTTCGGAGGATGGGGGGGTGGTTGGGAGGAGAATCATCTGCGGGCGAGCAGAGAAAGAACCTTGCGTCATTGAAGAAAACTTTTCGGCCTCGCTTCTTCACCTGGACAGGAGCACGTGCTAAAACGCATGCGTTTTAAAGATCCGTTAAAACCAGCTTCCGTGCACGCGCGCTGTTAATTAATTAACCGGTGACGCGGGCGCGCGCGCGTGCCGAGCCAAAAGGAAACTCTTTTTCCTCCGAGTCGAGGTGTCGCGCGGACCGAGGAAGTGATCGCATCCGATGAAGATGGATCGATGGAGCCCGGCGCGCGGGACGTGGCTGCTGCTGCTGCTCTTCTTCTCGGTGTTTCACAGCTCGAGAGCAGGTAGGCTGACATATTAAACCCCCCACCCCCCACCCCACCTCCCCCTACCACTCTGCAAATTATTAGCCTTTTTTAAATGGGAGTTTTATTAGTCCCCCCCCCCCCCTTGTCCTCTCAATGTTTCACACTCCCTGTCAGCCCTTTATTTTGCATAGAGATTGGTGGTGTTGAAGTTTATTTGTCATATAGGTACAAACCTACACCCCCCTTCGCCCCCCCTTCTACTGAGCTTCCATGAATTGGAATAGTTTTTTACCCCCCCCCCCCCCCAGCAGCTCATGAGGCTCAATGAAGTGCACCTCGAAAATCTTCTGCTGCACATTTTCACCATATGTCTCGACTTGCCCTTCATACCTGCATCGCTGTGTATTCCCATCTTCCACCTGGACAGGTAGTGGGGAACCGATCAAAGGGAGCAGTGCTGAACCGCACCGCTTACATGGATTCTCCCTGGGGGGGCCGGGGGGGGGGGAGGGGGGGTCGCCTTTTAGGGCCTGGTGTCGCTGATGTTTAGCAGGGTTGCGTTTGACGAGGGACAAAGCGCTTTAATCCTCCGATGCTCCATAAAAGCTTAAGTGGTCCCTACGAGGGAACTTGATGCGGCCTCCACGGGGATCCGCAGTGAAACCCAAAGCGCTCGGCGTCTGCGTTTGACCTGCGTGGAGCCGCCCCGGGGTGGCCCGGACAGACGAGTCGGGTCACGCTCGAAAATTAAATTTGACCTTCAAATATTTTGTACTGTCTTGCTGTTAGCTCAGTTTTCGTTCAGAGAATTGACACGTTTTGAAACCGGATCATTTAGGGTGTCAAAGTTCATTCTCGGGTTTGGAGACAGTTGATCGTCTTGAACTGTCTCCAAACCTATTTGGTCTGTTCAGTAGCTTTTTGGAAGCTTTTCGAACAATAGTACCAGTTGATGATGGAGTTATCGAGTTATTGTTGAGGTCTACTTCCATGTTTTCCCCCTGGCAGCAGTAGTTTTAGGATAAAAGCTCACTCCTTTCCGTCTGAAAGGTCAATAAGCCGGGTGCAGGTTAGCTTAGCTTAGCACAAATATTTCTGCAGAGTAAAGCTCATTAATTAACATGTCACGTGTCTTTCATGGCCCGAGGGGGATGAATTCCTGGAGTATTTCCATCACTCTGCTTGCCAGGTCTTAGGATTTTTCTTTTTTTTTTTTTAACTTAAAAACCACTTTACTTTCACTTCAAAGTCACTTCTTGACCTTCGGAGAAAGAATCACATCGATTCTCCTCGTGGACTCAACCCGGTTTCCTCTCCTCCCGTTACGCCCGCGTCTCATTCGCAAGTCAGCATCCGACGGCTTTTAACTGGGATTACGTCAGCTTGGCAAAGACTCGGCCATGTTGCCTCCACGTGCTGCCTGATGCCGAGGGAGGAAGCCCAGAAGTATTCAGGTCATGACCCGAGCTGCCTTCAAAGAATTTTCTATAACTCTTTGGGCTGCAGTTCAAACGAAAAGCCTCAAACCAAGGCTGTTGTTTTTTTTCATCGTCCCTCAATGAAGCGGCGAGAATCGCGGTTTGCCGTTTTTGGGCTTTTTTTTTACACGTTCGGTCCTCACTTCTTCTGTCAAGGTCGTTAGTGGAGTTACTAATGGGAACCCTGGACCTTCAGGGGTCATCTGGGTTCAAGCAGTCGGGGGGGGGGGTGGGGCTCTCGCACCTGGCAGTCACAGGTCACAGCCTCGTACATAGGAATTTTTTTCGTACATAACCCCACCTGGCAAGGACAAACACAGAGATAATTCGACACACTTCCATTCTGCTCACATTCCTCCTCAGCTGATGCACAAACTCCGTCACAACGCCCATAAATCAGCCGTCTGCCGCTACGCGTCACTCTGGGTTTTTTTGTTTGTTGCTGTTGTTGTTGCTTTCTTTAAAATGCAGTCACACACCTGGCTGTCAGCGGGTCGGCTGTGAATTATGATTATGGTTATTTGTAGAAATGTGGTCAAGTTGCGGTCAAACGCGCCCCGAGGCGTCTCAGCCTTCTGGACCTGCAGTTTTTAACTCCTCTCGCAGAATCATCCCAATTTACGACGTTTAGATAGCGGAATAAAGAGCAATGGTCTCAGGTGTAGACACATTTTATTTGGGTGGACAAGCTTCACCTTTTCAGCTTGAACTACCTATATTTCAGTACAAATTTGAGATTTGGGATTTGAGATTTGGGCCGCGGGCCTTGATTTTGACACATTTGTTCTACATGGTCAGCGCCAGCAGCTGAGTTTCATTCAGAAAGTCCAAGGGGAATCATCAGGTGCAATGTTTTGGGTTTTGAATATCTGCAGTTCATCAGCTCTAGCCGTGCTTAAAGTGTTAAAGTGTTAAATCTGGTAAACACATTGCATAATAGTACAGTAACCTGTAAGTTCATAGTTACCAAATACACAATTTTACTCCCTGTAGAGTCATTTTCCTCTTCGACTAGAAGTTTTATCAAGGCGCATTCGAGTACTGTTTTACCAATACAAGCAGTAAAAATATGTGCCTAAAGAAATTTCCACTAAAGGACATTTAAAACCTCAGCGGCTTAACGTCACGTCAAGAGTGGACTTTTAAAGTTTCAAATTCTGCATTTTTTCATTTTGCCATCTCGTGTTAAGTGGTCTCCATCTTGTTTTTTTTATGCGACCAGCGAGCAGAAGTGACCATGTTTGGACTGCGGAGGAGCTGTCCATCACAGGGTGACACCGCCTTAAAGCTTTCCCTGCTTTATGGTCTATTTTACTCTAATTGGGGCCATATTTTATTAAATGATCATCGGAAATAACCTTTTCTGTGCCGTGGTTAATAGGTTCCCTGTAATTGGCGCCTTGAGAAGACGAGAATGCATGTTATTAATTCACACATTAATTCATTCCCTGAAAAGGCGGGTTAGCTTGTTAGCTTGTTAGCGTGCTAGCTCGTTAGCTCGTTGTGGCTGCTAGTGTTGCCACCAGAGGCTCGACAGACTTTGGAATAAATTGTGAAATTAGCTGCTTTGTCTCAACGGGCACAATGTTTTAGAGATAATATTTTTAGGGAGTGTGTTCGAATGTGTTTTATGAGCTGTGGCTTATATTTTGCTCAAAATTCTTTGAAGTTACAAACTTGAACACCTCTGTTTGGTTCTCTTTGCCTTTGAGATGTAATTGCATTGTGTTTTGGGATTTCACTTCTTACAGGTTCAAACGATTCGCCCTGAGGGAAGTTACTCACGTAGCTTCTTTTCTTTTTGTTCCATCATCTGTATCTGTAGTTAACGCTCGGTCGGAAGAAACAATCAATTTAAACACACAGATAATGTGGTAAAATCTGCACTGGCAAATACGAAAAAAATGTTTTTAAGTATTATAATCAATCACAGCAATTCTTTAAATAAAAAGCTCAGACGTGTTGTGTTCAAATAATGAAGAAACACTAGACGGACGGGAGACATCTTTGAATGAACAGTTAAAATCAAAAGTATTTGATAAATGGAAGGGTGTTTAAGGGTGTTAAAAAGAACATCTCGGCTGAGGAGCCGCTGGTCTCCGCAACAAACAGGCCACAGGACAGTCTTATCCATCCCGAGACCATGTCCGTTGTCTTCAACCAGCGAACTCGAGAACAGTGGCCGCCTACAAGTATTTATACCAATCAGTACAGGTGTGAACAGGAGTCTGTGGCCACGCCCCCTGGGAGTGGTCTCCTGGTGAGTTCGATGTAGCTCGGCTGTTGAAGGCCTCTCAGTCAAGTGTTACATGAATGCATTTCGGTAGATTACATTACATTGAATACAATCATAACTGCGCATTGGTATTATTCTATTGATTACAGTTTAAAAATTACAGTGGTTTTACAACATTCCCATTACTTTATTGAATACATATCTCCAGAATCATGGTTGTATTTTGTTGTACACTAAATGCATTTCATCTATAGTTAATTTATGAACCTAGTCGCTAATTTATTTTTTTATTATCCTACAGACGTAAAAAAGTTTGGGTTATCTTGATAATTGTAATGAGTTTTGTCTACACAGAAGTCCCTCTGGTCTCAAATACTCACTAAGATGGACTGCCTTGATATTCTCCCCAGATATTCACAGTGTAGTAATAGACGTTAATAATCTGAATGTTTACGAGCCTCACAGCGCTGCTAGCATGTCTGTTTTACTGCCATCTATCAAACACGTCATGTTTGTAGTGTCTTTGCTTTGTTCCTACCAGACCAGCTGGCTTTCAAAGGGTCGTGTCGTCACCGGTGATGCTCATTGTTTCACTAGATCATCATCGTCGGGGGTTTTCTTTGTCGCACTGCCGGGGGTTTTGTTTTTGAAGGTTTCTGTCACGCGGGGGGTCGTCGCGATGCGTCTCTGCAGCTCGTTATCCAAAAGGACCAAGCCCGCCGTCACTTTAGAGCTTTCGCCCAGATGTTTCAAACCCCCAAACTCACAAAACTCGACGTGACGCGGGATGTAATGCGTCGCTCAGGAAATGATTCACTTGGATCGGGGTAAAGCCGATTTGTGGTTCGCTCCTAACTAAAACAGAAATGTTCCAAAAAATTGTAACCTATTTAATGTGTATTGTATGTGTAAGTGCACTTTGAACTTTAACACAGGAGGTATGTGTGCTATAAATGAGTTAAGAAAATACTTATAAAGCTGTGTGTGTAGTGAAGAGATGGAGCCCCGCGTCTGACTAATATTGATGCAGCGTTTGATCTGTGTTGGAGAGGAAGAGTGGACTTTTGTTGGCATGAAGGTCTGAGATCTTTTGTTTTTGGTTGGAAGGGGGGGAGGGGTGGGGGGGGGGGGTCAGGAGATATCAGGACTTAAAGATGATATAAGATTTTTAACTAGAGTTTTTTGAAGGAGATAACGGGCACATTTCTGTCCGTCTGCAAGCTTCTCCCGTCTCTCTGCAGCCGATATTAAGGATTAATCTAAGTAAATGCACGTGTGTGTGTGTGCGTGTGTGTGTGTAGAGACTGTCAAGTGTGGTTTTCTGATCAGAGCCAGCTGAAGTGGGAGCAAAGAAGACACATGGTCCCTCCATCCTCCTCCTGGTCAGGTCCGGGGAGAAGGAGGCAGAGGGCCGGGGGGGGGGGGGGGGGGCTATTGGCTCTTGTTTCCTATCAAATGTTTCCGCATTCCCTGCCGCTGCTGAGTCGATGACGATCTAATCACAAACACATACAACACCACAAGTACACCAAAACAAGTACTTAGTCTGAGTAAAGTCTTAGTCCTTACACATAAAGACACACCGACACACATCTGGTGTCCAGAAGACCCATCTATCTATCTATCTATCTATCTATCTATCTATCTATCTATCTATCTATCTATCTATCTATCTATCTATCTATCTATCTATCTATCTATCTATCTATCTATCTATCTATCTACCTATCTACCTATATACCTATATACCTATCTATCTACCTATCTACCTATATACCTATATACCTATCTATCTATCTATCTACCTACCTACCAACCTATCTATCTATCTATCTATCTATCTATCTATCACACTTCATCTTTGTGTTCAGACATCAGTGGCTGACCTTTATGTCGAGGTGTACATCTGACATGCTCTGCATGTGTCTGCATGTTGATGGTGTTGATGGTGTTGCCCTGGAACACCACAGCTAGGAGGCTCGGGGAGAACCGCGGCAGGCTGATGAAGACCAGAACGTCACTGCGTGGATGTAAAGTGTGTGTGTGTGTGTGTGCGTTACGTGGTTGCCGTGCTGTACTCGTGCATGCTAAGAATCGACTGCACCTGACGTGTTTCGGTGCAGACGGGGCCGAGGGTTTCCGTGTCTCGTCTTGTCCTCTGCTGCATTCAGATGTCGGATCATTTCTTGGTATGTAGGAGTGAAACCCCTCTCCTCCTACACGCGGCTCGTGAGTGCCAGGAGCCGTGTCGCCTTAAATCTAAACGTGGCTCGAACATGTCTGAACACCAGGTCCTATACCTTATAGCCTTTTGTTTAGGCCTTTAAGAAAAGAGTATTTTTTTTTCTCGCTAGACATGCTAAAAATTGGCTAGAAAGATAATAAAGATAAATACTACCAGGGCGCCGCAGACGTCCAATAGTAGCCCATTGAGCGTTAATCACTTACTTTCTAGGACACAACATCCAAAAATAGATATTAGATATAAAGTATTTAGCTTTCATAATAGCTCATTTGCTTGGAACGGGATCATTCTGCACCAAATATCTGCATATTATCTTGCATAAATGTTTTCATTGATAAAATGAATCCTGTTGAAACCACATTCCCGTCTGGATATGAAGCAGCAGGCGATTAGAAAAGCTGAATGCGGGCCAATAAAACCACTGCATGTCATTTGTTCTCTTTGTTTTTAATTGTACAGAACCGATCAATCACACAAAATGAAGCTTTATTTATTTCCTTTGTTCAGAGCGTTGCTTTTTACTTCCAGTTCCATCTTGTGTTCTGGCCCGATTTGTTACAGTCATCACGCCGCTGGACTGTTTCCGCTGTTGCACGGTGCATGTTTTTGTCTTTTGGGGCTGCAGCGAGTCATCGGAGCAGAAATCCCTGCAGACAAACGATCCTCTGAATCGTGAAAGTTACAGCAGGTTTTTTTTTTTTTTGATCGTGTAGCTCTCCGTCTATCAGTGAATAACACACAAAAAGACACGATTACACACACACAGCAGTCGGGCTGGCAGACGGACAAAACGAGAAAAAGTAGAGCAACAAGTACATCTGGCACTCAGACGCCATGCCAACCTGTGAGTGAGTGTGTGTGTGTGTGTGTGTGTGTGTGTTTGTGCGTGTGTTTAAACGTGCAGAGCAGATGGAGAGTTTACGTAAGCCCCAGAAATACGTGCGAATTGGAGCCAGACCAGTAGAGGCATGCCCTCCTCTCCTCCGCCATCTTTCCTGCTCATGTAGCCCCTCTCTCTCTCTGTCTCTCTCTCTCTCTCTCTCTCTCTCTGTCTCTCTCTCTCTCTCCCTCCGATCCAACGACACAACACATGTATTATTTACTGCCCTCTGGCATCAGGTTTTATTGTGTAATGACTGATGCGAGTCATTGCCAATGAGGGTGTATTCATGAGACTACACTAAAGCTTCTGCTGCAAACGATGTGTCCCAGAAGGACAGAGAGAGAGAGAGAGAGAGAGAGAGAGAGAGAGAGAGGCAGCCAGGAAGCACATGGTCCGACTGATAAAAGCAGTTCATTAGTAGCTTGATTAAAGGCCTGACACAATTCACTGGAAGTCGTTTGTTTGTGTATTTTTACTTGTGTTCGGTGGAAACGTCTCTCTGCTCGGCTGCAAAAGACGTCGACGAGAGAATGTTTTGAGTTCTCCAAACTCCAAAAGGATGCTAATAGCCAATATGATGCGAGGAATATCGATGGGCGCGACTTTGCACTCGGGAGGCGGCGGCGTGAGTCTTCACTCCTACGTGAGCTGAGGGCGTAGACACCCGGACCCGGTGGTGGCGACGACGACGATGACCACGACGATGACGAGCTGCAGGTCAAACCCGACGGTCTCTTGTTGTCCCTTTTGCAGTCAACCTCATCGACGTCCTGAGTGTCCTGGAGCTGTCGGAGGACATGGAGGGCGTGTCCCTGGAGGCGGGGCTGTGCACCAGCCGGCAGGGACGAGAGGTGACGGACCTCTCCTTCAGGATCGACAAGAAGATTCAGCTGAGCGCGCCCACCAGGCAACTCTTCCCTGGTAATGCGTGAGCGCCGAGGAGGAGACGGAGACGGCGTGACGTGCTCCTCAGTCCTCACGTGGGTGTGTGCGCATTTCGTTTTCCTGCAGATTCTCCGTTTCCTGTGAACTTTTCCGTGATGACGACGGTCCGAGCCGCGAAGGGCTCCCAGGTCTTCCTCCTCTCGCTGTACGACCCGCAGGTAACGCAACGTTTCTCCCTCCCTCTCTACTGGGAACCTTTGCAACCGCTTTGGGACGACGTGTCCCTCTCACCATCATCTCCCGCTCCCTTCCCGCCTCTCAGGGCACACAGCAGCTGGGCGTGGAGGTCGGCCGCTCTCCTGTCTTCCTGTACGAGGACCACGAGAGCCAGCCACCTCCGGAACTGTACCCCACCTTCAGGAAGATCAACCTGGCTGACGGAAAGTGGGTAACGAAAAACGCACACAGGCAGCCATCTTTTTTTTTTTTGGTTTTCACCTCTGAACCTCCTCTGATTTTCTTCTTCTCTGCTCTCTGCAGGTGGCACAGAGTGGCGTACAGTGTGGAGGGCCAGTCGGTGACTCTCTACCTGGACTGCGTCAAACTGGAGACCCTGGACCTGCTGAGAGGTCACGACCCCCACATCAGCACCGAGGGGGCCACCGTGTTTGGAACGCGACTGCTGGACGCCGACGTGTTCGAGGTCCGTGGATTTACTGTGTGTGTGTGTGTGTGTGTTTGTTTCACTTTGTTGACCATGAACCCATCTGACCTGATTTGAAAGGAAGCAACGCTGCTTGTTGCTGCTGGTTCAATCCATCCATAAAACTGATGCGTCGCCGTAAAGGCTTTTCTCCTCTCACTGCCCTCTGGTGGTCGCGAGGCCGTACTGCACATTTCCCTCGGCTCCAAACCATCAGTGCTGGAGCTCCACAACGCTGCAGATGATGTAGAGGCGTGCAAAGGGTCTTGGATGTTCCCCCTAGCTCTTCAGCAGTGATGACAACAGTCCAGCTTAAGCTCACAAAATGCACCAATAAGCACGTCCTCTAGCTGTCTACGGTCTTTTTGGGCTTGAGTTCCGTCTCTGTTTCGTCCTCAGCAGTGTGAGGTCATTCAGGCAGATCTCAAGTGTGCTCGTTGACCTTTGTTTTCTGAGTGTCAGGCTTTTCCTTCTGTTTAAATGAACAACTCCCCCTGAGGGGCCTGGGTTTGGCTCAGGCTCCGCTCCGTGTGTCCGGACGTGTGAACGAGGGGGGAGAACCGCGGACTGAACTGCCCTCGCTTGAGGACGACGATTCACTGACTTTTGTGTGTGTGTGTGTGTGTGTGTGTGTGTCGTTGTGACACAGGGAGCCATCCAGCAGCTGCTGATCGTCGACGACCCCCGAGCCGCAGAGACGTACTGTCGGGACTTCATCCCGGACTGCGACGCCCCTTTGCCCTACGACAAGATACTAGCGGAGCCCGAGGAGGTGAGACACCCCCCCCACTTTCTTCTCACAGCGTGGACGGCGCCGAAAGTCTTTCACGGACTATACTCCGGGTGGCATAGATTGAAAGAGAGTCGAATGTTGAGCACACTGAGAAACGTCTGGCCGTTTTGATCCTCGATGTCAGTACAGTACATTTGGAGCTAAAGTGGCGACTCATCTGTTTGTACTGAAGATCTAACTCTTGGCCAGGCTCTTTGTGCCAATGCTTCACTCTCCCAAGGGGGGGGGGGGGGGGCGGGGGGGAGGTATCCAATCCACTTCCGCTCTTTGATTTGTGGCCCGGCTGGACTCAACGGGTTCCTGGACTTACTGCGATCGGCCGATCGGTCGGTGGATAAGTGGCGACTTTCCTAAAGGGGCTAAAATTGATTAAAATACTTGGCTTCTTCGCGACATCTTTCGTGTGACACACGACGTCGCTCTATTTCTTAAAACTGGCGTCCTGTCTCTACCAGTCGATCCGTTCCCAAACACGGTGTCTCTGTTTTGATCCGTCGTCAGGTGAAGAAACCTAAGAAGGTCGCGGCCGAGGAGTACGAGGAGTTCGACTACAGCGACCTCTACGACCCCGCGCCGGGTCCCAATGTCACCGAGTACGAGGTGAGACTCGTCCTTTTTTTGATGCGTATTTTTTAATCTAACCCCTCCCCCCTGACGCTCTCCCCTGTCTCCGCGCGGCGCCGGTCGGACAGATCATCGAGTACGAGGACTACGACAACGCGACGGACCCGCGCCACGCCGGCGAGTACGAGTACGAGGAGGAGTACGACGAGCGCTACGGGCCGGCCGAGAGGGGGCGGGAGGACGCCGTCAACGCGCTGGTACCCCGCCATTAAACTAAACCCGCTAGCCACCAATCTGCTTTGGTGTTGTTGTCGTGAGTGTGTGTGTGTGTCTTCATCCTTCTCGTCTCGTTAGGACATTCCGGAAAAGGGGGAGAAAGGAGAGCCGGGCCTTTTGGGATCGGTGAGTGAAAACCAACACACACACACACACACAGTGTTGTATATACGGTTTGAATCGTGTGTCTACGGGATCGGGAGTCAAATGCGGTAAAAAAATAAGGCATGAAATACTGTGTCAAAGTCTTTTGGCTGTGGTTTAATAGACAAAGAGAGAACAAACAAACATGGAAACTGCATCACACTGCACTTATGCTGCATTCCATTTACTTGGGAATTTTTTTTAATACTCATGGAGGATCGGAACTCCATGACAGGCGCCAGATAAAAAAAACACGTGGATTGAGAACAATGTAACACCTGAGACGGCGATACCACTGCATCCACATCTGGGGCCGCTAGTGATGATGCTAAATCCTAAAGTAGTGACTCAGGTGGACCTGCATCCTCGCTGCATCGCGTGAGCTTTCCTCCAACCGCATTCCTGTGAAATGTCTCCGCAGGGGACGCTGATCACGGGACCATACGGCCCTCCGGGACCTGAGGTCAGCCATTTTTCTCTTGATAATCAAACGTGGAATATAATTCCAGTCTAACTGGTTTGTTGTGCGTTTTGTTTGGCGCGCGCAGGGGGAGCCCGGACCTTCTGGAATCACGGGACCAGTGGGACCTCGAGGAGACCCGGGGGAGCTGGTGAGGACTCGTCTCGACGAGAGAGAGAGACGCCGTCCCCCCCCCCCCCGTAAAACCCTGACGCCCTTCCTTGTCTCCTTCTCAGGGTCCGCAGGGACGTCCCGGCCTCAACGGAGCCGACGGGATCCCGGGTCCCCCGGGGAACATCATGCTCATACCGGTAACTCCCAGACACGCGTCTCGGGCCTGCAGTTATTTGATCCCGTTGACCCTCAGCGGAGCCCCAGGGGCGGGGGGGGGGGGCAATGGGAATGATTGAATGTCCTAACTGAGAGATGGGATGGCTGAGGGTCATTGCCTTCACTGGGCCCCCGGACGGAGTGTTTCAAATCAAACATCCAGTCTCGCTCCTCAGGGCTTCGACCCGGGGTCAAATCAGACTGACGTCATTTTATTGATCTCTTTAAAACTTCATCGGGTGTTTGTTGGGATTAATAATTGGTGACACTCAAGGCCAGAACATGTGATTCAAACCGTTTTCATACTCCTCAAACCATTTAGAAGCCTCATATGGAAGCCACCATATGTTTTCAATGACTCGGATTTGTCCTTCAATCTCATCCATTTGCCCCTTTTTCTGCAAGACTGGAGTTGCAGTGCTACACATTGGCCACTGGGTGGAGTATTGAGTTTCTCTTAAACGCATGTTGTGTGTGTGTGTGTGTGTGTGTGTGTGTGTCCAGTTCCAGTCCAGTGGTGATTCAAAGACAGGGACTTTGGTTTCTGCGCAGGAGGCGCAGGCTCAGGCCATCCTGCAGCAGACCAAGGTACGCGAGCACCTGAGATACCACCGTTACATTGTGAACACACCCGAGAGCGAATGTGTGTGTGCGTGCGTGTGAGACGCTGTGTGACTCCTTCTCCCTCCTCTTCTAGCTGGCTATGAAGGGACCTCCAGGCCCGCTCGGCCTCAGGGGGAGACCCGGCCCGCTGGTGAGTGACATCTTCAGGACCACGTCGGTGGCAATCTCTACAGTTTAGACTGAGTTCGAGCTGACATATTGGATGTTGTGAATCAGGATATCACCTGTTTTAACATGTTTATTAATTGTGGTGCTAGCGAACTACCACTGTCACACTTAACCTCTAATTAGAGCCCACCTGTACTGAGGATTCAGTAAGTCGCGCTGAAAAGTTCAATGGAAACAAGAGAAGACGACCATCGATGCATCTTAAATGAGGGGTCATGTCAGATATTAGGTTGATTTGTTCATTGTATTTATCTCAACATGCATATGCACACACACACACACACACACACACGCGGTCCTGAAGAAACAGACCTGTCTGAACATCTGAATCATTTTCTTTCCTTCCCAGGGTGCAACAGGTCCCTCTGGGCTGAAGGGGAGCAGTGGAGAATCGGGGCCAGCGGTAAGTTGGCTGGTTGTCACGGCAACAAGCTCAACCCCTCGCTCCTTTTATGTACAGCTCTTTGAATTAGTCTCTTTTCACCCCCCTTCCCCCTTCCCCCCCACCTCCCCACCCCAGGGCCCTGCGGGACAAACAGGTTTACCAGGTCAGAGTGGAAGAATCGGGAAAAGGGTGAGAATATTTTGTCTTTTTTTAATAAATATATATGTATTCTTTCTTTTTTACAGAAAGGTCATCAAATGTCTGACTACTGTCTCTCTCTGTGTGTGTGTGTGTGTGTGTGTGTGTGTGTGTGTGTCGTCAGGGTCGAGCGGGCACAGACGGCGGCCGTGGTATGATAGGAGAGGCTGGAGCAAAGGTGGAGATGAACTGATGTTCACACCGTTCACTCGTCACGTCTCAGGTGAGTCCCTGTAAATACATCGGTAACCTGTGCGTGTGGTTCTCAGGGCGACAGAGGCTTCGATGGCTTACCCGGTCTCCCTGGAAACAAAGGACACAACGTAAGTCATCTGGCTAGTGAAGTGAGGTGGTGTTAATTTGTTATCCCGATTGATAATCTGTGTGTGTGTGTGTGTGTGTTGTCAGGGGGAAAGGGGAAAGCCGGGCCCTGTAGGTCCATCTGGAGAGCCGGGTGAAAGGGTGAGAGGTCACTCTGGTGGTCATTGTTGTTTTTTTGTGTGTGATTATGTACAAGATGTTTTAATATATATATATATATATATTTTTTTTTTCTTTATCACGCAGGGCTCAGAGGGTCCAAATGGACCAAGAGGACAACCAGGTGATGCTGTAAGTGTTTAACGCACAATTTAAAAAAAGTCCCCCTTCAGCATGTTGTTTTCTGGCTTTAGTTAAATTTTTTTCACTGTGAAACCAAACCAGATAAAATAGAAAACAATACAAAAGTAATTTGTTCACTCAATTGCTGCCCAATAACTATGTTATATATATTACTAATATTATATTAATAATTACACAGTGTCTTTGCATCAGAATATTTCTATTTCACCTAATGTGAAACTATTTTAACAATAATTCCTTGAACTATTGCAACACACAGTAAACAAAACAAAACCCCATGTCCTTTATGAAAATAAAAACCTTTATACTGTACTTCTACATTTGCACATTGACATCAAACATTCCCATCGTCTAAAATGTTCTCCCAGTTAACACCCAACACTCCAATCGGTCTTCACAAAGACAGTGAAAGTGTAAGAACATGCAAGTGAACCGTGACGTGTGTTGCAGGGATCCAGAGGCCTGAACGGCCCCAGAGGTCGAGCAGGTCCCCAAGGCCAGCTGGTGAGTGGGAAATGTACACCGTCTCTACACACACACACACACACAAATGAACAACCACACACACATCTGTCTGCATTCTCCACAACCTTAAAAGACATAAAGAGCACGTAATCCATCCTGCTCTCGCACCTCAGCGTCGATCCATTCAACCACCAACATAAATCCAGCTGCGTTGCTGCTATGTTTTCTAATTCTTATCTCGTGATAAGTGATATAAACGAACACCTCTCTGCCAAAAACATCATGTCGCAAACACAACCCCCCCTACCCCCCCCCCCCCCCGAGCAGCTCCGCCCCCATTTGCATTGGCAGAAGACCCATGAATCAAAGATGAGGTGCACCCTCATTTATTTTCATCCCACGAATAACAACTCAACTTGACTCCTCCTTCCGCTCCTCGCAGGGCATTCGAGGAATCGACGGCGCTCAGGGTTCAAAGGGAAACATAGTGAGTAGACAGCAGACAATAACAGCAGAAGATAATCCGATTCCGTCCCCCCCACCCCTTGCCCCCCCGCCCCCGTGACATTGTTTTCCTGTCTGCCGCAGGGAGGCCCGGGGGAGATCGGCGCACCCGGACAGCAGGGCAACCCGGGCATTGTGGTACGATGCTGCGCAGGACGCTCACTCGCGCCGCCGCCGCGTGGTCGCACTAAGCACTAACGCTCTTCTCCTTCTACCCCCCCCCCCCCCCCCACCCCCCTCCCCCCTTCCCACACACACACACACAGGGTTTCCCCGGTCCTCAGGGGTTGGTGGGGCTCCCCGGAGAGAAGGTAAGACACTTTTACGTCGTTTTTTCCGCCGTGGGTCGGGGGCCTTTGGGGGGGGCGACGGCCTGGTGATAGTTTCGTCTGATCCCCCGCTTCGCAGGGGCCTCAAGGGAAGAAAGGGGCGCAGGGTTTACCCGGGAACGACGGGCCCTCGGTGAGTATGCGCCCCGTTTGCACCTATTCGCACACAGCGGTCCTACCTTTTGCACGTCATCGCCAACGCGTTCCTCTTGTCATCAGGGTCACCCCGGGAGAGAAGGGACTCCAGGTGAGAAAGGCCTGCCGGTAAGTACGCCCGGACGCCGATAGGCCCCCTGAAAAAAATGTGGAGCTGCTCCTTTTTAATGTCAGTGTTTGTCTGTTGACTTGTAGGGCCCCTTGGGAGTGCAGGGCCCCGTCGGATACCCTGGACAGCGAGGAGTTAAGGTGGGACATGCAGGACGTCACCTGACGAGTGTCGTGGTTCTCTGTTAGGTTGAAGAAAACCTTTTTTCAAACCCTGTTCAATACATCAGAAGAAGGGAGGGTTGGGGGTTTAATGTCACAGCACGCTGGCAGTTTGATGTTATCGCTTCCTCGCGCAGACACCATCACCAGCCGGTGGTGGAACGTCATCACGTTGTGATTTGTTGGTGACTTCCTGTTTGGATTGTGTCCCCCGTTGACAGGGAGCAGACGGAATAAGAGGATTAAAGGGAAGCAAAGGTGAAAAGGTGAGAGAGAGATTTTCAGCCAGCGGCCCTTCCAACAAACGCTTTAGACCCACGCAACTTGATCGCGGAACCGACTTCTGTGACTTTCACGTCGCCCATGATTGATTGATCGTGTCTGCAGGGGGAGGATGGGTTCCCAGGGTCAAAAGGGGAGATGGGAGCGAAGGGGGACGACGGAGACAACGGGCCCACGGGGGCCCGAGGAGAAGACGGGCTTGAGGGGCCCAAAGGACAGATGGGTCCTCAAGGAGACGCTGGCGCTGCTGGCACTTCTGGGGAGAAGGTACAGACCTAAAATGATAATAAAAAATAATATTGTTTAACTTTTAGATGAGTAAGAGTCCCTCTGTCTCTTTCCAGGGGAAACTGGGAGTTCCTGGGCTGCCGGGATATCCGGGGCGACTGGGACCAAAAGTAAAATGAATGATTAAAATAATCAATAAAGACGTTTCAGATATAGTCGATGTAGTTCATGCAAGGTGAACGCGTGCTCCTTCCTCTTCCTCTTTAGGGCTCTGACGGGTTTCCAGGTTCAGTGGGAGCTCCGGGAGACAAAGGGAAGAAAGTGGGTAGTAGTTTTACGCTCATGAGCACATGAGTACCATGAAATCAAGAGTTTTCCCATTCATTTTTCCGTCTCCTGTGGTCACCCAGGGTCCCGCAGGACAACCAGGAGGTGGAGGCCAGCGGGGTCCGAATGTGAGTCTTAAATCATTCCCTCGTTTACTTGGTCATCAATTGCACGGGAAGGGAAAGATCTGCAAAAACCCCAAAACGTATCCTGCAACTTATACAAACTTAAGAAAATACCCAGAATGCCAAACCAGGTGGGTCAGATGAGGTGAGTCAGGGAATAGAGAGCTGAAGTCCTGCCGCCTCCACTCAGATGTCCTCTCATCCATCATCTGTCTGCTTGTAATTTTTACAGGTTGTTGGAGAACAAAAAAAGCTAAAAGGAAAAAGTGATTGATGGACTTTCGAAAGGCAACCAAATGCTAATGCTATTCTGTCGTGTGTTTCTGCTGCCCCCTGGTGGCCAGAGCGATCAGTAATTGCAGCGTTAACGTAGTTTGAGAGATCTGTTGGCGTCATAATTGTCACCTTTAAGGCACAAGGCTGCAGTTCACTGTAAACTGAGTTGCTACCTTCTACCCTCGTGTCCTCAAGGTGATTACAAGGTCAAACGCTGTCATGGATTTGGTCTCAAACACGTTTTTGTTTCCCTTCAAGGGCGCACGAGGTGGCAGAGGGGCAAAAGGGCCGACGGGGAAATCTGGAGAAAAGGTCAGCTGACTCTCCTCTCAGCCAATAGTGGGGCCCCGTCAATCATTGTTTAAACACCTGCGCTTCTCTCCGTCACTGCTCCCATGTTCTTCTCCACTCCTCCTTCTTCACAGGGCACCTCCGGAAACGACGGACCCCCAGGACCTTCTGGAGAAAGGGTAAAAAAAAAACACGGTGTATACATTTTATTAATTTAACAGCTAATTAATTGAATGTTATAATTAATTATTTGTGTTTTTCTTTTAGGGACCTCAAGGGCCGCAAGGAAGGAATGGAGAGAGTGGACCTAAAGGATCAGGCGTGAGTTGCGAAACATTTAAAGTGACTCCACTTAATTCCATCTGTTTTTTTCTTGTTCTGGGACATTCATAAATATAAAATATAAAATTCTGCATTAGCATAGCATAATGACAAAAGCAATGGATAATTTCCCAGGTGTATACAGTCATTATAACCCTTTTAAAGACATTCATCTCCCAGCTTGCACGGTGAAGACAATCTATATTAAACCCAGCAAGCAGAGAGGATGGCAGGTGGTATTTTGTATTGGTGCAGATTTAAAGGAGTCAATACTTCATGCCGCGTCAGGAGTCGGACGAAATATTAAGTAATCCTGACAGAGGAGTAACCGGAAAATAAATCACATTCATATGCAGCTATGAATCTCCTCCAGGGGAAGGTTCTTGATGTTTGAATATTTGACAGCTCACTGAATGAAGCACCTTTTACCCTGAGCTCCAATTCATTTCACCTGTGTGTGTGTGTGTGTGTGTGTGTGTGTGTGTGTAGGGTCCAGCTGGGAAAGATGGTCTTCCAGGTCACCCAGGTCAAAGAGGAGAGCCGGTGGGTTAGGGGAAATTTCAGGAGTTCATACACACACACACACACCATATTGTGTTTTCCATCCATCTTTCTTTGGGACTGCAGGGATTCCAGGGGAAGACGGGGCCTCCCGGACCCTCAGGTGTTGTGGGGCCACAGGTGAGTTCAACTATGTGACTTTGTTCTGTTTTGTAATGCAGAGAAAGTCTGATCTTGTTGCTGCATGAAACACATCCGGTAAGCTAACGTTACAGTCCGGAGGGGAAGGAAACACCAGGTAAATGCTGGTCTACCTGGTTTCACACGAGACTAAATGATACTCCAACTAATCTATGACAGGGCAAGTCCGGTGAGTCCGGTCCTACGGGGGACCGAGGTCACCCAGGGGCCCCGGGTGTACCTGGGGAGCACGGTTTACCGGGCACCGCCGGGAAGGAGGGTGGAAAGGTACGTGCGAACTGATCGTTACCTTCTCGTAGATTCGGGCATTTGTTATCTGATCGCACACTGTTTAATTTTGCGTCCCAGGGGGATCCGGGTTTACCTGGGACATTTGGGAAAAATGGCCCTCAAGGACTGAAAGGGTTCAGAGGCAGCAGAGGAGGCCCTGGGATGATGGTAACGCAAACAAATACAAATGACCTTGATTTGTATGGATTTGTATTTCTGCCGATTAGTTGAAATACGGTACGATCTTTCCAGGGACCGTCTGGTCTAAAAGGAGGGTCGGGACCTACCGGATCATCAGGAGCCATCGTGAGTTACAATAGTGATCTCTTTTAGAATCAATGATCTTCATATTTTGGATGACGAGTTGTGTGTATTTGTCCGAGTCCAATGACACCAGGGTTATTTTTTCCCACGTAAACGACCAAAACCGTTTCAACTATTTTGGCACTGCAGCCATCAATGTGAACCTTCACTGCGTCGTGTACTGTCCGCAGGGGTCGACTGGCGAGAGGGGCCCTCCCGGAACCGCCGGCGCCATCGGTCAGCCCGGTCGGGGCGGAGCCATTGGAGGACCTGGACCAATGGGGGAGAAGGGCGAGCCTGTAACAACGAATCCTTTTTCCCACTACCTTACTGTATTCGTTTTTTGTGTCTGATTCGGAGTAACAGCTGTTGAATGCGTCCGTGTTCCAGGGAGACAAGGGCCCGGTGGGACCCGCGGGTCAGGACGGAGACCAGGGTCCCGTGGGGACGCTCGGGGCCACGGGCCCCGCTGGGCCTCCCGGAGACGACGGGGATAAGGTAATAAGGTGGAAGGTTTCTTGCGGGTCGGCGAGGCAAGGGGGGAGTGTGCCCTCCGTGCTGTGGTGACACAAGTTGTGTTCGTTCCGCAGGGCGAGCAAGGGGAATCCGGCCAGAAAGGCAGCAAAGGAGACAAAGGCGAAGCCGTGAGTCCGGAAGCTGGAGGAGAACATCAGCAAAGACTTTTTTTTTGCCCCACACCAGAGTAGATCTGAGTAGGTCTGAATGTTTCCACAGGGACCCCAAGGATCCGCCGGCACTCAAGGTGTCATCGGTCAGCCAGGACTTCCGGTGAGTCCGACCCCCCCCCCTGCTTTGTATTGTGTCTGTCTGTATGCTCCCCGCCCCGAAAAGAAGAAAAGAAAGATGCCCTCTCTCCTCTGCACATCAGGGGGTGGACGGACTGCGGGGCCCCCGGGGCCAGCAGGGCATGTTCGGCCCGAAAGGAGACGAGGGACTCCGCGGCTTCAAAGGCTCCAGAGGACCGACGGGATTGCAGGTGAGACTCCAAGGTTTGTGGACCATCGAAGTGACGTCCGCAGCATAGACGACGAGTAACACACAAGTGTGTGTGTGTGTGCGTGTGTGTTTCTCAGGGCATGCCCGGCCTACCGGGAGAGAAGGGGGAGAGCGGACATGGGGGGCTAATGGTGAGCTATATCCTGTTTGAAGATTGAAAGTTCCTTGACCACATCGCATTTTCCGCCTGGATGAACTGTTAAAATGTATTTTCTCCTCGTTACACACCCGGTTTTAGGGTCCACCTGGTCAACAAGGCCCCTCCGGTCCTCAGGGACCCATCGGGGGACAGGTAAGTCAAAGAAATGTTGATGCGTCCTCATTGATACGAGCAGCATGTATGAATCCCGTGTATCCCTCTGCTCCGCCAAGGGTCCGACCGGTCGACTCGGGATGATCGGACAGCCAGGTGTTATTGGAGAGAAGGTAAAGACACCTTTTTGGGTGACGACGTTGTTCCCTCCCCAGTCTCACCCTTGATTCGTCACCCACAATCCCTCTCTCGCTCTCGCAGGGGGAGGACGGCGAGGCGGGCGACCCCGGAGCAGTGGGGGTTCCAGGAAGACTGGTGAGTCGGTTCACTTTTTGATGGACGTCCCCCCCCGAACGTGCTCCCTCTATCTTCAGCTCACAACCCCCCGAGCTTCTTCTGCTCCTCTCCTCTCTGATGGCCCCTCTCTGCTTCTACGCTACCTCAGGGAGGAAAAGGGGACCAGGGGGAGAAGGGAGACACGGGCCCTTCAGGAGCTGCCGGACCCCCAGGAGCCAGGGGCCTGACGGGGGAGGACGGAGCCAAGGGCAACTCTGTGAGAAACGCTGTTATATACTGTGCACGATGCAACGTCAAACTGGGCAGTACACCTGGAACATACTATGAACTATAACATTTTAGAGGGCGGCACATGACTGAACACACATGGATGCTTCACCACGAGTTGCTGAACTGTCTGGTCTCTGTCTCAGGGTCCTCCAGGCCTCACCGGGGACCTCGGTCAGCAGGGGGAGGCCGGACCCAACGTGAGTTCCTCCCTCGCTCTGTTCTTCTTCAACAACTTTCTCTGTTGTGGAAACGTCTTTTTCCAAAGGCTCACCTGCATCTGTTGGGTGCATTTATTTATTTAGGTAATTTAGGTGAATTCTTTAAAGAGAATTGGTCGAATTTTGGAAAGATTTGCGGAAAATCCTGTAGACGAGCTTTAGTTTATTTCTCTTCTTTGTCATGTCTCATGATTAACCTGCCATTAGGCCACTATCACATTTTTATCTAGTGTAGTGTCATCATCTCTCTCGCCTCCTCAGGGTGTGGACGGTCTGACCGGGTCTAAAGGGGACACAGGGGACCCTGGGAAATCTGTGAGCGCCTTCCTTTTCTACATCACAGACACCAGAGCATCCATCACATCCGTTAATTCACAAACCCGAAAGATGCAGTCGTCGTGCAAGTCAGTGGCTGGTTATCTAACAGCTGCTTCACATTTCCCAGGGACCACCTGGAGCAGCTGGAGAACCCGGACCGTCCGGACCTCCTGGGCGAAGGGTTTGTGTGTTTTTGTGTTCACTTCCCGCTTGTTGAATTAAACATTTTCACCGCACCTCGCTCTGCGAGGACGAAGGTTAAAGTGATAAGTTGAGTGTGGCGTGTTTCAGAGTTTAATGTGTTTTTAAATCGTCCAGGGCCACTTGGGGAAAGCGGGCAAAGACGGGAAGGCAGGTGTGAAAGGAGCAAAGGTGAGTCTTAGGGAACGACTCTTTGAGCGGAAAACATCGCTGCTGCTGAGGGTCACCGGGCTCTTTCCGTTTTTTTATTTTTCAGGGTGCTCCCGGTTTCGAGGGCCCCGTAGGGAAGACGGGGCCCGTGGGGGCCCAGGGACACCCCGGCAAGCCTGGCCCTCAAGGCTTAAGAGGGATCCCCGGCCCTGGAGTGAGTCAGGCAGTGACGAGCTAATCCGCTGAAGTGGAGCGTGATAAAGATGGAGGTTAAAAATTGTGTGTGTGTCCCTCAGGGCGAGCAGGGTTTGAATGGACCCCCAGGGCAGACAGGACCCCCAGGTCCAATGGTAAGATGACTAAAACCAAATACTGTTTTCAATGATACTGCGACCAATAAAACAATGTTTACGGACAGTAAGATAAAAACCAGTCCTGAGGACCCTCTCCTCATCATCTCCTCTGTGATAAATCAATTAATCCCTTCATGACTCCGTCCCTCAGGGTCCGTCGGGACTACCAGGACTCAAGGGGGACCACGGCAGGAAGGGAGACAAGGTGCGTCCTTACTCAAAAGACGTAAACATTCACTCCTGGCTTTGACCCTGACTTTGACCTTCAGCTCATTGGTCCCCTGCGCAGGGTCACGGTGGTCTTATAGGTCTGATTGGGCCACCGGGAGACATCGGAGAGAAGGGGGACAGAGGACTGCCAGGAAACCAGGGACTGTTGGGTTCAAAAGGAGACGAGGTGCTGGCAATGTATACTAATAACACTGAATGCAAACAGCTGCTATTATTCAATACATTTATTTGTCATATATTTTGTCGATTCTATTTCTTTCGTGTTTAATATCAGGGTGCAGTCGGTCCATCGGGTCCCCCCGGCCCTCCTGGCCCAAATGGTCTATCTGTGAGTACACAAAGTGATCTTAACATGCGGAAGTAGTCAGCGGGACGTTGTCCCTCGCCCCTCTTTGTGTCTTTAACGTGAGCCCTTTATGTCTCTCTCGCAGGGAGCTGTTGGTACAAAGGGCTCCAAAGGAAACCTGGTAACTGTGCTCCTTCAATCAGTCTCACGGCGCGTTGTCATGGCGCCACGAGTTCATCTCTTTCTGCTTTGCATTTAGGGCCCAACCGGTCCTCGAGGAGACACCGGTCCCGCGGGACCTCCAGGACCGCCGGTGAGTTCCGCTTCCAGCCACACAAACCCTCATAACTTGTAATTAACAACAAAAGACCCTCAGCGTGTCTCCTGCTGCCTCCTCAGGGAAGGCCGGCTGTCGGCATGTCCCCTCTGCCCGAGCGCGGGCGGAGAAGGAGAACCCACAACTCGGTGGACGGCGCCGCACTCGGCGGGGAGGAGGAGGTGGAGGGGCGGGAGGAGGAGGAGGAGGAGGCGGGGATAGATGGGGGCGAGGAGGGATGGGTGCAGGGGGACCAGGCGGGCCGGGACGCCGATATGAAGGAGAAGGAGGGCATGGAGGAGGTGTTTGCGTCTCTGTCCTCCATGAAGGTCGAGGTGGACGGTCTGCGGAACCCACAGGGGACGTACCACAGCCCCGCCCGCACCTGCAAGGAGCTGTGGCTCCTCCACCCAGAGCTCCCCAATGGTACTCCATCAGCTGCTCCTTAACTCCTCTCATCTGTATAGTATTCAGTCTGCTATTTCTCTGTTTTTAACTGTATGTTTTCCTCTGTTTGGTGCTCACAGTTATAATTTTTTGTTTTTTCTGCTCTCTCTCTCTCTCTCTCTCTCTCTCTCTCCAGGTGAGTACTGGATAGATCCCAACCAGGGTTGCCATAGAGACTCCTTCAAGGTGTTTTGTAACTTCACTGCACAGGGAGAGACATGTCTGCATCCTGACAAGAAGTTCCAGTCGGTTAGTTCACACACACACACACAAACACTCACACACACTCAGTCCAAGGCCAGCAGGCGACTGAATGACTGCATTTAGTCGTCTCCTTTTTGTTTGTCTTCCCATCAGGTGAAGTTAGCAGCTTGGAAAGGGGAGAAGCCCGACACCTGGTACAGTAAATTCAGGAAAGGAAAACAGGTGAAAAACAGTGTGCCGCTGTCACGTGATACCAATCAACGGCCGTGTGTGTGTATGTGTGTGTGTGTGTGTGTGTGTTGGGGGGGGATTTCATAAGTGAAAGAGTCTAATCACTGCTGCAGATTGGTAGCCGTCTCGGGTTGAGACGCTCATTAGCGGCACTTGTTGTCTTCCGAAAGGCACACATTTTAATAACTGGATGCTGGAAATTTGGCATTTACGACTTTTGACATTATTCATAAGTGACTTACAACGCCGCTCAGTCTTTATTATCAAGTCATTCGTCGCCACAGTCGATGCCGACGTGACCGGATTAGAACCATTCCCAAAATAAGTAATAAGTATAACAAAACCTAGCCGTTCCCCCCCTCCCCCCCTTCGGACAGCCTGTTACTCAGCGAGTGGAGACTAATGGAGGACTCGTGGAGGCTTCCTGCAGCTCCCCTCGGGTGTCACATCCCAAGCTGTACTCATGGAATGTACTTTCTCTCTCTCTCATTAGTGATAATTCATGTTTTTTTTTACCATCACGCAATCTGTTTTATCTCCCCCCCCCCCCCAGATTTCCTACTCGGGGTCGGACGACGTTCCGCTCCACGTGGTCCAGCTGACCTTCCTGCAGCTGCTGAGCGCCACGGCCAAGCAGACCTTCACCTACCACTGCCTGAACTCCGCCGGCTGGCTGCACGTCGCCACCTACGGCCACGAGCACGCCCTGCGCTTCAGGGGCGCCAACGGGGAGGAGCTGACGCACGAGAACGCGCATTACATCAGCGCGCTGTACGACGGGTGTCAGGTGAGAGTCGTAAACGCGGAAGCGGACATTTGGGGGGGGTTTTTTCTTTTCTTTTCAGGATAAATAATTGTCAAGCCGCGTCTCTCTGCCCGCAGACGCGCTCGGGCCAAGAGAGGACGGTGTTGGAGTTCGACGCGCCGCTCTCCAACACGCTGCCCATCGTCGACGTGGCCGTGCCCGATTTCGGGAAGGGGAACCAGAAGTTTGGTTTTCAAGTGGGCCCGGTCTGCTTCAACGGTTAACCGGAAGTCATTGAACAGAGCCATGGACACTTTTTCTTTTTTTTTTTTTTCTTTTTTTTTACATGCAGGGAGAAAATATTTGACACATGTGCTACATATTTATGAGTTGATTCGCCTACGACAGTGTTCCTTCGTCTGAACACTCGCTCCGTTTATACAGACATTCATTTATTCACCTCGGCCCTCCCACAGGTCACATGGTACGCTCGAGCGCATCGGCCGTCGCCCACAACCCTCAGTTCCACGCATTCAGATTGTTGAGTTCCATCCGGGTCGTACCTTCATTGATCTATGCACTCGATCCCATAGACACACAAACACTACGGCCCGTTGGTCGTCTTCATGAATACAAAATAGTGTTTTCTTGATGTCATCAAAACCTCAATGTGCTGTGTTTTTGTTTTTTTTGTTGTAATTGTGTTGTTATAATGATCTGTTATGTGATTTGTATTGGAGTTTAATTGATCATGGTGCTATTATATGTTTCCTTTGCGGAACACATTCTTTTGTAAAAGGGGACTGGGGCAGTGCATTTTTTATATATATGCATATATATATATATATTTTGTGAAGCCTTGTTTAATATTTTTCGACATAACAAGCCAAACTGTAGTATGTGATCGGTCTTTCTGTGTACAGTTGTGTGGGGAAGTGACTGAAAAACCTATTTTAATAAAAGTACATTATGTACATGTAAGTTAATATGAGGAGATTTAGTTTTATTGAATGTTTTTCAAGCAAAGCCAACGGAGAGAAAGCTTTGAGGATCAGAGGCACCATCTGCTGCTCTCCAGGCAGGAACCCTTTTCATTGTGCTGCTTTTAGGTCTGCACTTCCATCTGTTTCTCATAATGTCCTTCTGTAATTTGGGTGAATGTGAACTGACTCGTAAAAAACAACACACAACACACTGATGATGAGTTTTCTATTACTCAAGTTAAACGTCTCAAACTGCGTGGCTTGCAAATAGCTTTGGTACACATGGGTCACAGAGGACTAGTCACTAAATCCACTGACCACAAGCCTGGTTTTAATTCAAATGACGCCTCAAATGTTTGCATCTCATAAAGAGCGATGTAACAGTGCACCAAATGGCTGTTTTCGCACGAAAAAAAAAGGTGAAGGCCAATCAAATTAACGTTTGCTTGGATCAAGCATTCGTTTTATTCTTAAAGTAACTGGAATTTTCTTTGTCGGCAGCTGAGTTCTAGTTAAAAGCCCAGCAACGACGTAATGGACCAACACTAAAGTGCTTTGTTCATATGTAGAACACGGGGGGGGGGGTGAATTTAAATGAATGTGTGAATAACTTTCTTCGGCGGGGCACACGGACATCCTGTACTTTCTTTAGTCACCTTTTGAGTCAGATGCATCTGGTGGAATGGAACTTGACTTTGGGTCGGGTCGGGTTTTTCATTAACTTCCAGTCTCAAAGTGAAGAAGCGTTGTTGTATTCTGCTGAGGACACGTCTCTGAGGACACGTCTCTGAGGACACGTCTCTGCAGTCCCCCCCTCGTTTGTCCATCGTTGCTTTCATGAGACCGATCTTTCTCCCTCGGGCCGCAGTAAACCGCTCTGAACACGGAAGACAATGAAGCTTAAACTTTGATGAGAGGAAGCCGGGTTGAACGCAGGCGGTGTTCGGCCTCAACTCTCTTAACCGAATAAATATGAGATGAGCCCACGTTAAAGCAGCATATCAGGACTAATATTTGGGGTCAACTACACCCACGGTGAGAGCAGCGAATGTGTGCATATTTCATGACCTTTTTCCGGAAACACTGTTTAATGTTTTATTACTTTCCAGTTGGTGGAAACTGGAGATAGATGTCAGTGTCCACGGAGATGGTGTGAAAGCCAAGAAAGAAAGAAAAAGGTAAAGAGAAGACGTTTGAGCTCTATTTCTTTTTTTATGTTAGCATTGGGGCTAATGGTAGCAATGTGTTCCGTCTTTGTTTTTTTGTTCCCACATTTGGTTAAAAGTTAAACATGTTGACAACTATTGGGAAGGGAACCAAATTATTGTCATTGTAAGAGGGTAAAGTTATAATTTGGGAGATTTCCTGACTTCAACTAGGCACCAACAGAGTCAAACTGCCATGCTAACATGTCAATTAATGCTAATGCTAGGTTCAATGCTAAAGATTAGCATACCAGCATGTAAACTAGCTAATGTTAGTTAACTTTAGCTGTTTGAAGACCCAGATTATAGTAAAGCAAAAATGTTAAGACACATTTTATCCTCCCGCAATGCTGATATTAAATACTCTTAATGGGTATTTTTTATTTTATAACATGGTCAATTGTTGCTATAAAGAAATATCCCAAAAGCGAATTGGTGACGTTATGACATCTTCTAGTAATGATAATTATTCTTAAAGTTGATTGAGATTCATGTTTTGAGTTATTTTATCAGAGAAATCCCGATTTGCTAAGAGATACTTCGTCATATTAGGTTATATTTCTCTTATTTAAGCTATTTTCAGTCTTTTTAGAAAATACCCCCAAGGAAATAACAAAAAGAGCTTTGTTTTAACAACACTCACCTGAGGTATTACATTAGCACTAATAAAAAAGAATACATCTGCAAATAATTTTAAATGTTGGTCAACCTCAAAATGATTGTATTAATCGTCTCAGTGTTCAGAGAGAACTGCTGTTACAATTCCCCTATGCATAAAGTCCAATTCTTAAAATAGCTGGCCCAAATGCAATTCATTTATTATTATCACATTAAAAGAGAAGAGGCTACACATTCTCCAAACATAATTTGCATACATTCACGAGGCCCAAATCTTTGATGACCTCTCACATGCAATGTCAATCCCAGGTGCACCCACCCACACAATAACAAACTGTGCACCAATATTCTTTCTCCCCCCCCCGACTCCTCCCTCCCCTACACCTCCTCCTTCACCTTCTCTAAGACAGTTGAGTGGCTCTCCTCAGCGACGCCGTTGCCAGCAGCCGGAGGCGGTTTCAGTCGCTCGGGGTCCTGCCACGCCGCCACTAACCCCCCCCCCGAAAGGTGTTTTTTTCGGTCCACAGGGGGGGCCCCCCGAAGTAGAGGCGCCACGTGTTTCTGATGCGTGCGTCTGCGAGGGGCCGAACCAGGGTCGGGACCCGGGAGAGCTGAAGGAGAGAGAGGAGTTTTAGGGATGGGTCCACCTGCAGCCTTTTGGGTGCTGCTGCTGCTGTTGGCTGTCCGGTCATGTGAGGTGAGTAGATGCCCCGCCACCCAAATCCATCCATGCAGCGACAAAGACTACTTTAAATTCTTGCTTTGTTTAGGTAGAAAGTTCTCTTTTTCAGCAGATAGTGATTTTTAAACCCTATTTATGAATATTTGACTGTAAAGCAAAGCAAAAAAGTGAAGTTTGGCGGTCGTAGTACACACTTTGGGAAAAAGCATGCCCTTGTGCGCATGAAAAATGTATTTATATCTGCCGAGAAGCACACCTTCTCAAGAAAAAATCCCATTTGCTTTCACGCTATATCTTTTTCTGAATGTGTCAAAATAAATGAAAGGCTGCATGCATTGACAGCATGAAAAAGACTGGATAAATATAATGTCTGCTGCTAGCTCTGCCAGCATCTCAGACATCCAGTCACTCCTAAAATCACATTATCAAGAATTCCTTTTATTGGATTTTTTTCTCCTCTATTTCTTTGATTGTGGGTTGTGACGTGTCACTATTTTACGGCTCCTTGTTTGGGTTTCAGGCTTTCTAAACCCTTCCCTGGTGTATTTCGCAACTGATTGGTTTGTGTTTTTTTTAATGTTTATTATTTGTAGTAGCAGTAAATACTTCCCTAGAAATGAAATGGAAGAAACCATAGAGACCATAAATAAGACCCTGGAGGCGATTCACACTGATCAGTCGTCACGTCGGCTCCACTGTGGCCCTCCATCTCCTGACAGCTGTGTTCGCCCTAAGTGCTGGCGATTGAAATATTCATGTTGGTTCAGCGTGTTGGCTGAAGGGCTTCTTATGTATAATCCATGTGCATTCCTGTGGGTTCTCAGACAAGGAGGCCCGAGCAACTGGTGATGAGAACAAAGGCCCAATAAAACATTTAGTGATGGTGGTTAAATAGTCGACACGAGGCGCGAACCACGGAACCCCAGTGTTCTTAGGGGGGGGTGGGGGGGGGGGGGGGGGTTTGGACACTAGGCCCCCTTCCACAGCTCAAAAAACAGCTTGATACCTTATGACAAATCCATTCATTCATAGGATACGGCATACAGTTTATTGTGCGTTACTTCTGCGTGGTGTCTCTTTCTGTAAATACGGGGAAATTTATGCAGCATAATTCCAGAAAATCCTAATTTTGTTATAAAAACAGCAAATTCAGGGGCCTCAAGGTTGAAATATGTTGAAATGTTGATCGATTATCAACTTTCTCTTTGCAAAGGGACGATAAACGAAGGAAAAAAAATGGATTTGAAAGATGTGTGAAATTTGAGTTTAATCTCACTAAGTTGGAGGTGCCTCCATTGTCACTTTCTGATATAATAAAGTAAATTTCATTCATTTCTTTTGTAGACAAAGTGCACAAACAGACCCACAAACGCCGAGTTCACTGCGCACGTTCAGCGTGTGGAGTGGAACTGGGACACCGCTGCAGCAGATTTACAAGCTCCTTTTGATCTGCAGTCCCTTGGCAGGTTGACACACAAACACCCCATAATACTCTAGTGTCACATTGGCTCGATGTTATTTTGGGATTTTGTTCGTCGCCATGGAAACGCTGAGAGGCACAGATCAAATAAATCATTATCTGAACATCTTGTGCTTCATCTCTCAGGTTTGGTTGGACTGAATGAGAGGCCCGGCTGATACGGGTCGGGGCTCGGGACCGGTTTCCCCACATGGGGGCGGTGTTGCTTCAGTCATGTCGACCTTGATTATTTAGGCTTTAATGTAGTAGTTTGCATTGAAAATATCTAAGGGAAAATAGAGAGAAGCCGAGAGACAGAAACGTGCTCACTAAGTGTGTCAGAGAAATGTGACGAAAAAATGGAGCATGGGCAGGAGAAGGAGAAAATAAAAGAGGATACATATTTAGCAGGTTTTTCCTCACATTGTCCAATTGTTTGGGAGGAAAGATGTGCCCATTCGATGGAGAAGTTGAGAGAATAGATGATAGCATTGGTGGAAGGGAACAAGTGTCTGAGAGAAAGAGGGAGAGGGAGAGAGGGAGGGAGTGCGCGGGGAGAGGCAGGGAGGCAGTGGATAAATGAGAGAGCAACGCTGGCTCAGCCACAGCTTCTCACTGCCAGGGGGGAAGGAAGGAGTCCTGGAAACGCACACAGGCACGCACGCGCAACACGCACGCGCTCGCGCTCGCACACTGATGCTCGCAGGAGCCCGCCCGAGTGGAGCCGTTTGGATGTCTGGGCGTCACGCGGAGACATCTGGAGTGACCTGCGCTCCGGGGCTCATCCTCTGACCTGTGGCGGTGCGGCAGCAAAGACTTTGCCGGTGATCGCGGCTCTGTGGGGGGGGGGGTGGTGGGGGTGGGGGGCGTGAAGGGAAACGTTTTAGCATGACTGCCGTGAAGAGTTCGGACTGCGTGTGAGAAACAGAGTTTTGTTTCTGTGTGCGCGCGTGCGTGCGTGCGTGCGTGTGTGTGTGTGTGTGTGTGTGCATGCGTGTGCGTCAGGATGAGCGTTCCCATGTTAAAGATCGGCGCGGTGCTCAGCACCATGGCCATGGTCACTAACTGGATGTCCCAGACTCTGCCGTCGCTGGTCGGACTCAATGGAACCGTCATTTCCTCCGAGGGCACGCACGAGCGGATCGTCAGTGTACGTATGCTGGAGACACACAATGCAGACACACACACACACACACACACACACACACACACACACACACACACACACACACACACACAATGCATGAATAATTACTCAAATTAAAAGAAACGTGCCTTTTTTTTGCCACCTGAAGTTCACCTTTCCCATTCTGTAAATATGGAGGAGTTATCTTGTGTTCTCAGTCGCATGCTTTGTACACGTCTCCGTGCACAACATCGCATGAGGACTCCAGAGGGACGTTCTTTGCATTGGATTAGATTCATCTAGAAATCAAGTCTACATTTAGGGATCAACACATTGAGAAAGGTTTAGCCCTCATGCAGCACATGTTTGATTACCTGCCCGTTGGTGCAGCAAAAAGACCAAAGAAGAAGAAAAAAGAACCAGACATTTGCAACAAAAACATAAGAATTTGCAAATAAAGAGCCACTAATTAGCAAATAAATAAACATTCTCTGTTTATATGAGTTATAAAGAACACATGTACAGTATGCTCCACACACACACACACACACACACACACACAACATGTAACAGGGTTGCTCTCCCTGACTTCCTAGGAGATGGCTGACTCCCCTCAGTGGGACAGCCGGCAATGTGTTGCCTTGGCAACGCGCTGACATGTAGATGCTGGACCGATGCACATACATGACCCTTGACTCATGCAGCATGTAGGACCCGTGTGTGTGTGTGTGTGTGTGTGTGCGTGCGCGCTCGGGCTCTGCATGATTTAGCTTTCTGGCTCGAGAGGCTCCTCACAGCTGCTATATGTGGCGGCACTTTGCAAGTTCAGCAAAGTGCACGTGGGCTCGTGCACGCAGACGCCTACACACACACAAAAAAACAAGCGTTTTAGCATTTATTTGTCAGGTTTAGCTATGTATTGTGACCTTTTATCCATTGCTTTAAGCAAAATGTTTAGACGGCCTGCTTGTTAAATAGGTTCACGTAGAGATCAGGTTACAGGCTCCATGCAACGATGTGGATATTCAATCAAATGGATTTTTAAATCTACTCTTCAATCCTTCAATGGACCCTTCGGCATTACACGGGCCAGCAAAATAGTCCAAGAATTACTTGCATCTGAAATAGCACAGCTTTTTCAATGCCTCTTTATAACTGAAAGCCATATGAAATCGGTTTTATTGCATTGTTTTTAATGTCCTTACTGGCCTCATTTTGAGCCGTTTCTGTTCATTGGGCTTTGGAGGCACTGCCCCGGGAACGAGGGACGGCTGATTCGTGGGCATGAGACGAGGAGCCGCTTCTCCTTCGTGGCAAAAGCAGTCAGCTTGCCCAACTGGTAGGAGACCCCGGGGAAGAGCTGCAGGGATCACATCTCCCTGCTGGGCCTTCGGGAACGCCTCGCGCTCCCCCAGAAGGAACTGGAAAATGATTCGAGTGAGAGGGAAGCCCGGGTCAGCCTGCTGCCACGGCAACCCCATCCCAGATAAGCGCACGGAAAGGGATTGGAGTCGAGAAGTTATCTATGCGACACCTACCTACTAAGGCTGAAAGTGGTCCCGTCTCCAGGTCCGGAGTGCTGGGTTTTGTTTACTTGTTGCCTCTCTGCCCGTCGGCTGTTGTCGTTCGGCTCGACCTAACATCGCACTTCCCCTCTCAATCGATGGAAGCGTGACTGCCGCCTCGGTGCGTTCAGCGCGGCGACTCAGGGCCACGAGAGCCGCGTGTGTGTGTGTTTGGAATTTAAAGGCATTCGATTGTTGAGTTCTTGTTTGCCATTTCACATTTCTGTGTTTCGCCGGTCGTCCTGTCCCTACTAACCGGCTGTCGGCTCTCGTTCTCTCTCTCTCTCTCTCTCTCTCTCTGTCTCTCTCTCTCTCTCTCTCTCTCTCTCTCTCTCTCTCTCTTTCTCTGTTTGCACTGATCACAATCAGCAAGTAGATTTTTATCATCTTTCCCCTGTGCGAAATGAGCCCTGAGGTGCCTCATGTCCTCCTCTGTTTAATTACATCGAGCAGTGGGCACAAACGATGCTTTACATTCTCATCACATTCACGTCCTTCTGTTTAGCCTCCCCCCCCCACCCCCCGCTGCTCACACCCGCCACCGTCAGCGCTATTGTAAATGGGACTTCAAGGTTACCACACCAAACCCAGCTGATTGATTTACGTTTCCGTTCCCCCTCTTTCTCCTCCCCCTCCATCCCCTCGCCTCCCCTCTCACGCCTCGATCCCCCCCCCCCCCCCCCCCCCCAGGCTTCCTCCTCTGTCGTTGTTCTTCGTCCTGGTTTGTGGGGCAGCTTGTTCAGGTGGAGCTCCTCGATGTTAACAGAAGTGGGTCGTAATGAAGATCTGCATGTGCACTGATTTAACGGCTTCTGGAATTGAGTCCAATGTTCAGACCTGTGGGAACATCTGCCGCCCACATTGTGACCCCCCGCCCCCCCCCCCAGAACACTCAAAAACACAATAGTTGTTTGACAAATATTCCTAAATGTGTACCGCAGCCTGCAGACAACTCGATTTAAAACCTGCAACAGCTGATTCGGCTAAAACACAACACTGACATCTTAGTTTTAATCTGGAATTATAAGTTCCAATTGCAAAGCTTCCCAACACATTGGCATTCAAATCGGATTTGTGCCACCTGATGAATTTTAGTACAATCTTCACTTTCTGTTTCCTCTGGTATTGGTCTCCAAAGGATCCGCTCTGTTTACCAGCCAGTTGCTGACTGTTTGTGTTTTTTTTGCCTCTTTTCTTTTTAGAAACTGGAACCTGCTTTGACCAGAAATAAGTGCAATTAGTACCTGAACAAAATCACAGCCCTAAAACTAATCCTTCTCTTGCTTCCATTTGTCACGAGTTGAAATAAAAGATTTAAGGCCTTTTATGAACACAAAAGATCTCTCCTGGCTAAGATCCTGCGTATAATTAAAACAGCGTAATCATTACACCGGTAACTCTGAAATGAAGTGATTAATCAGGGCCTGAACCATAACAAGGGCCACAGATAAGCACTCTTCTGGTCACCACGAGGATAAAGGAGGGGGGGCCTTGTGAGGCTGATTGGTTTTACAGCCTAATTCTCCAAATGACATTGGGGACGACTAATGGGAAAGAAATTAACATTTAGTGCACGGGCAGCGGCTCCGGTGGACATCACTGCATTCAGGCTTCAGACCCTCCGACATCTGTCGCGTTGGATAAAGCATAAAGCCCCACGGCTCAGAGCACCTTGAGAATAACGGCGCTGTTTAATCGGCGTCCTGATGTGCCGCACCTGTCGGACGGTTCGGTGACCCGGGGCGGAGGGGACGTCACACAGGTTTAAAACAGATCAACGTTTATTTTTGTGGGCGTACGAAAAAGTGGAGAGAGAAGAAGAGAGAAGGCAGCGCATTCCAGATTTACTCATTCCATTCTTTTACAATAAAAGCCCCCCCGACACCGTATACACCGTGTTAAATGTTAAATGGAAGGAACTCAAAGCCACTGGGAGCTTTTTCTAAAAGGAAACGCTATGAAATAGCCGACGGAGCCTCAGGCTTTGCAACAACCGAGACAGACGGGAAAAGTTTTAAAGGGAAATCTTCACAGATCGCGAGTACATCGCAGCTGATTTTTAGCTGCAACCAATATCTGATTTAGGCACAGCTGTCCACGGTGCAGTACAAGTATAATAACATGCAAAGAGCACGCACTCTCCTTTGTAACGTGAAAGCACACTAAAATCACAACATGCTTCACAGGAAGAGCTCCTCGAAATCCTGCTTCCGATCAGTAGTAGAAGGAAAGGAAAATATTAGTCCGCCTGTCTAACAACGTCCGTAATAACCTCCTGAGATAAAACAAAAGCACTAAGGAAAACTGCTTCAGTTGTATGACTCATTTGAAAAAGAAAAAGATCAATACAAAAACAAAAAATAGGACATGCAACCTCTCCAAGGTCCTTGAATTATAGCTCTAGTGGTCACTTCAATTTGACTTCAAAAAGGCACAGCACAACTCACAGCCTCATTAATGCTCATGGTTATTTCCGGTACATTGTCACATGTGGTACTGTTATTCCTGCAGGCGCCCCCTACGTACTGCGCCACGTACACTGATACCGTATGTGCTGTTTGAACACGAACCGCGCTGCAGTTGAACGCCTGGAGCATAGGCGGAACCACGCATCCATTGGGGGGGGGTCGTGTCCCCACCGAATTTTGAGAAAATGTGTAAAATATATATACGTTCTCCTTTTATGCACCCTGTCATGGATCGGTCTCTTGGCTCGTTAGAGCGTGGTTCTCGCACAGCGCTGCCGGGCATCTTTCTCTCCAACGTGCGATCTCTGAGCAACAAACTGGACCAACTTGAGCTGCTGGTGAGGAGAGACATCCTCCGTTTTGTGCTTCACGGAGACCTGGCTCTGTGGATTGATCCGGCCGGTGGGCGTCAGGCTGCTCCGAGCGGGCCGCGGGAAGACGAAGGGTGGAGGAATCTGCTTCTACTCCAACATCAGCTGCGTGCAACGACTTAACAGTGATCCTACAACACTGTTCTCCTGATGTGGAATCTTTCATCATTGACTGTAAATCCCCCCCCCCCCCCAATGTCTTAACCATGGTTACGCCCTCGGCCTGGAGGGAAGCAGGACCTGACGCATGTCACTCAGGGAAACATAGTCCACAGTTCGCTCTGCAGTGTTCATGGAGCTGATGGTGTTTGCACATGGGGGAAGCATATTTGATGGAATTACGGGATGATATTTGAGGGAATCGTCTCATTTTTGTCCAAATGAAATAGATGGAAATGGGTCCATTTTAGATTTTATGAATCAGATCTGGCTCCGATCATTTAGAGGTAGCTGGGGACAAACTGCTCATCAGTGGAAATGCTAAGTTTGGCAATCATCTTACACAAAGTTGATGTGAAACATGTAATTCTCACTTTGCACTAGTTATTGATTATTTCTATTTATAGAGCCTGATATCACAAATATGCCAATGACAAATGCCAGAGTCCATGGTTACTTTCGTTGTTTTGACAGCTCAAAGATATTTGATTTTTATTACTGGCTGGAAGAGGCTGGAATTAGTCACCTTTAGCCATTTTTTTCCATAGTGATTATTTCATTACCAAGATTTTGACGCAATAAGTGGGTCCTGCAGGAAATGTATTCATAATATACGAGATGGAATTTAAAACCCATCTACAAATGACTGTGTTTTGATCCCGCAGAATTAACGTGAATCGAATGTGTGCTAACAAATAATGACTCGCTTAATTGAAGTGGCTCCGCTGACCTCCTGTTCTGTGGAGGGCCGGGGGGGGCCTCCTCTGTGCGCCTCCTGCTCTGACCCCCCCCCCCCCCACCCAAGTGACGCAGCGCTGCTCTGTGTGCAGGGTTTGTACCCGGGCTCCGAGGAGGGCTGGCAGGTGTACAGCACGGCTTCGGATCCCGACGGCAGGTGTGTTTGCACGGTGGTCGCCCCGGCACAAAACCTCTGCAAACGAGACCCCCGCAGTCGACAACTACGCATCCTCACCGAGCAGGTGTGTGTGTGTGTGTTTGTGTGTGTGTGTGTGCACCCCCTCCTGCATGTTTCATTGGTCGAGATTGCAATGCAGAGCGGGGGGAAGGCAGCAAACCGGAGTGAAATATTCACCGCGCCGTCTCTTTGTTTTTGACACATTTGCAGAAACACACGCGAAGAGACAGGTTTCACTGACTGATGTGTGCACGACACATCTGTATCTGCATCCTCCAAACACGCCAAGAAAAAGGGTTCAAACTCACACGTCTGCATGAGGAGATGCAGCTCTGCAACGCATGAATGTTTAAGAAACACACGCTGCCGCCTGCGTCACCACATTTCCCTCAATGCACACGTGCGTCCCGAGAGACGTAATAAAAGGGATTTGTGACACAAGCCGGTGAATAATTGAGCACCATCAGGTCCGGCAGAAACATTTGCCAAAGTACGCACCCCGTGTTCTCGGCTAAAGTAAAAGGTGAGACGTATCACACCAACGATGACAACGTGAGGGTTATTTTCATTCTGTGCTGAGGTTGCACCCCCCCCCCCCCCCTCCACCCGCTCACCTCACACAACGAGCTACGTGAGTTATCTTCCCCTTCCTCCACCTTCTGTTCCTGTTGGGAGGCGTCTGTATTTATGAATCTTAATTAGCGCAGCACGTCTCTGGAAGTGACACCTTGATCCCACTGTGAGACTGAATACTGTGTGTGTGTGTGTGTGTGTGTGTGTGTGTGTGCTCCTCTAACGGTTTACGCCTGTTTTGCCATGTGTTACAGTGGGAGATGGGAGATGTGTTTGTTTGTTTGCATATCACTTCTGCATATCTAGGTCATTTAAAAAAAAAAATTTTTAAAGTGGATTATCTGTTTTCTTTTGGTGCTCAAAAGAACGTGTTAGCGGCTCAGGGTGCTTAATGAGAAGAAGCGTGGGAGGGTTTGTTTCTCTCAGAGGGTGAGGTGAGGATCGCATGCGTTAAATGGATCTAATGAGGAGCTACTTCAAAGAGAGACGTGATGAGTGTGACTTTGCATCGCGTTCTCGAGCCGATGATATCAAAGGGTCGGTTGACCCCAAACAAAGAATGCACAAAACCCGGAGGAACTTTCCCTCACACGCTTTGACTTCAAGTTTTCCCATTTTTAAATAATCTGTCCCCGAGGTTTCGGGCTGCCTCTCCTTTGAAGAGATGAGATGGAGGGAGTTTCTTTCCTGTGGCGCTCCTGGCTTTACTAGATATCATAAAAGTTCAGGAGTAATGTGCCTTTGCAGAATCAGATCACAAGGACATTTGTGCTCCTCAGAGGATGGACTTTTATGACGTTCCTTGAAGCCTCAACTTGTCTCCTTTCCTCATAAGGTTGACATTTTTGGTTCATGCTGAAATATCCAAGTTCCTCTGTGGAAAAGAGTTTTCATCTCCACCATCGGGTCAAAATTTTAATTTGTACAACACTTACACCGAAGCTTCAGCTGTGAAGTGTGTATTAAATTCATACATTTATTGTATTTGGAGCTAATTAGTAAAGGCTAATTCTAAACAGCACACATGAAATATATATATTTTAACCACCCGTTAAATATTCCTTCAAATCCACACACAGACATTTTGTGTGTTTAGAAAGCAACAATAGAAGGAAATAACAGTGTTAATATATAATCACAATAATAACGCATCAAATCAATATGTGTGTGTGTGTGTGTGTGTGTGTGTCAGGTCCAGAATGTGAGTCAGTCCATGGAGGTGGTGGACCTGCGGACATCCAGAGACCTGCAGTACGTCCGGGACTCGGAGCCCCTGCTGAGAGGAGTGGACGGACGTTTACACACTTACGTCGCCAACCCCCGCGCTCTGACAACCAGGGGCCTGCAGGTAAACACACACACACACACACAGTCGCCGGAGGGAACACATGACCTTTGGTGTGAAAACATGGATTTCACGCATGCCAAGCTGAAGGTTCCAGCCCCGCTCTGTGACACGCGAGCATCTGCTGTGCAGAAGAGTCACATGACCTTCGACATGCCTCCACATTATCACACAGAGCTGCTCAGAAAGGATAAGGATCTCACTTTTTAATATTAGTACATGCAAACTAACACCCGAAAGCCAAAGGAGTTCACCCGAAAGCACAGCGTTTTCCTCCGTGTTTTAAGTTCTCAGGAGAGAAGATAAAAAGGCTGAATAAAAGCTGTCTTTTATTCATAAAAGCTGTCTTTTATTCAGGGGGAAATCCTATTGCGTCTGACTTCTTCTATTCGGAGTATTAATCTCATCTGTGTGTGTGTGTGTTTCCTGCCGCGGTGCCGCTGGCAGGAAGTCTCTGCCAACTACAAAAAAAAGGCAATCTGAAGATTATCTCTGGAGCTGTGTAGAGTGAAAGGATGTGAGGAGCGAGGAGCGAACGATCCACACAGTTAAATGAGCTGTGACGCTGCTTGTTTAATGTCTGCTGGTGGCAGCCGAGGACTCGTGATGACACCGAAATAAAAGGTAGTAAAAAAAAAAAATGTGGCCTCATTGGGTCTGTGGGACTGAATTTGGTTGAAAAGTGTCTTTTTGGGGGACATCGGGGGGGGGGGGGGGTCACACGTAACAGGTGTTTAACAGCATTCTATATTTAATTTATTTTTCAGCCAGCAGTGAGGACATGCTTCACATTTTCAACAAAAATTGGACGGTATTCAAACCCGATGTTTTTTTGATGTGCAAATCACCATTTTCAGGGCTTACTTGCGTCCCTCTGACATTTTTTGGCCGGACATCAGACCACGAGCTCAATGATGCGGTTTCGGGTCCAGAATGTCATTCCCTCCAGTGAGGAAGGAGGCAACGAGAGTCCCATCTGCACTTTAATTAACTCACAACTGGTTCACCTCGCACAAAGTTCACCGTGAACTCACCTGAGACGCAATGAACGCGTCCTTCATGGCGTCAGAAACGCCATAAATACAGTTAGAGCAATTTTAGACTCCTCTCTGTCCAGGCCACATGTGACCTGGACAGAGAGGAGTCTACAAAACAAACAAACGCTTCCTTTCCCAAATAAACGTGTTTCTGCCTCCCCCTTAAATCCATTCTGCCTTTCATCTTTTGCCGAGCATCTTCTTAACAAAATCGCAGGGCTCAGGGGTCTGTTTTTAAGTTTTTATACAGCTGATGTGTGTGTGTGTGTTTATCTGTGTGTGTGTGTGTGTGTGTGCGCTTGTTGCTCCTTGGGGGTTTGCAGTCATAAGCTTTTTGCCTTGGTACTGAGAGGCAGAACTGGTGAATATTGATGCGATGCGCAGCTACAGGGGGTTCATCAATAACCAAACAGTATTCGTATCCCTCCGGGGGGGGGGGAGGAAGGAAACAAGGGGGGGGGACGGAGGAGAGGAGGTCAAACCCGAGACATTAAGACTCAGAGGCGGAGGTTTGGATGCAGGAGTAAAGGTGGGGGGAGGAGGGAGGACGTGGAGAGGAGGAGACGTGGGAGGGAGGGGCGAGCGGAACGAGCAAAGGGGAGCGAGGGGGGGAGGTAAAGGTTAGGCAGAGAGAGAGGGGGGGGGGGGGGGGGGGGGCGGGAGGGATGAAAGAGTGAAACCGGAGGGGAGAGATTAGAAGGGAGATTAAGATGAAGGAGGAGGGATAAAACAGGTAAAGTGTTTATTACCATTTAACAGACCGTGACATTTGCAGCATCTTGCAGGGATTGATGTCGACGCTTATTAATACATTTACAATTAGGTACGAGGGGGGGGGGGGGGGGGGGTGCCAGAAAGGGAACCCAGGGGTCCTGATGTGTTTTGGTCCTCCTCTTTTGACGCCTCTTTTGACGGTTTGCGTGGGATGAAAAGACGCCAAAAGGGTTCGAGGCTTAAAACCGAGAAAAGCAAAGTGGCGTTTAGCGTGCAACCCGTACTTTTTGAGTCACATGTTGGGGATTAAATATTCATTTTCTTTCAAGCGGACAGCGGAATAAGTTCACTGCATGTAAAAAAAAAAGAAATCGAATTGAACAAAAAAAACAAAGATAAAATAAAAATAAAGAGCTGTCTGTGTGGAGGTAATGAAGCGGCTCAACGCGTCGAACGTTTTAATTAACAACGAGAGTCTGTCAGCGGGGTCCCATCAGGTCCCCTCCTCTCTGCAGAGCGCTGCGATTAAAAACAAATCAAAGGAACCGTCTAGTTGATTCGAGTGTGGGAAGCCTTTTTATACACGTTTTAGATGCTGTTGAGGGAAATACGAAGGAGAGCACCTAATCACTGCTGCTCAGGTGCTGATTGGAAGGTCTGTTGCCTTTTCATTTTCAATATAGACGTTATCTGGGAGCTACTTGTTCGATCACTTCTACCATTTGTCCAGGACAGCAGCTCAGGCCGATATTATAGGATATAAACACCAGTGAAGGACTCGATGTCTATTTCTCCTGAATGAACAAAGGTTTAATTTGAAAAAGGCGAAGAAAAGCGAAGGAGAAGAAAATGAGTTGCATGAGAAGTTTAACATTCATTCATCATTCAGATTATACTCGCAACTAATCCTTTTTTTTATGAATAATGAATAACAGCTGGTGCTTTAATTCCTGTTGCTGCAAGTAGTTTGTCTGACAGTATTTAAATCACCCATTCATTCATTTAAGACTAATGCTGTTTCCTGCAAATGGAAGCCTCCTCAGCAGATCAACATCTGGGTCATCTGGGAGGAGTTGAGGACCTGAAGCTCTCTTCATCCCCCAGGGAGGAAGTCCTCAGTCACCTCAGTCACTTACAGTATATCCCCCCCCTCCTGTCTTCAAGGAGCTAAAGGGCCAGATGTCCCAGCTGCGACCCCTCCTGTCGGTGGTGGAGCAGTACCGGCTGGATCTGCACACGCTGGCCGCCCTGCGACAGGAGCTCCTCAACCTCTCCGTCGTCCTGACGGCCATCCAGGAGGAGATCGGGGCGTACGACTACGAGGAGCTGCAGCAGAGGGTCCTGCTGCTGGAGACCAGGCTGCACGGCTGCATGAACAAACTCGGTATGACGTGGAGAAACCCTGGTTTCTTCTAGTGAAATCCTCATTTGCACAAGCCAAGGTAGACTTTATGTAATTTAGGGAAATATAAAGAAGCCACATCACTCAGAGAATATGAGCACGGATTGTATACCTCACTCCCATCATCTTCTCTATATATGTAAGTAGGAAACTCGCTGTATTTCCGGTGTAATGCGCCGCGCCCGTCCTTCTGTTTGCAGGTTGTGGTCGTCTGACCGCAGTTAGTACCCCAATCACCGTGAGAGCCTCGGGGTCCCGCTTCGGCTCCTGGATGACTGATGCAATGATTCCCAGCTCCGACAGCCGGGTAGGTGAACAGTGTGTGTGTGTGTGTGTGTGTGTGTGTGTGCTGGCCTAAACGATATCGGCGATGGTCACAGTCTTCATTCATTGCGTTACATTACATGTCATTCGGCTGACGCTTTTCTCCAAAGGGACACAAACTCATAAGAACAGGAAACAAGAAAGTGCAATTTCATCAAAGAAAGTGAATTTCCTTCAACCAATCAGATCTTTAGTTTGACAGGTTGGGCGCATTCTTTGATGTGGCAGTAATCACCGAAGACGCCCCGATTGGTCAGTGGGCCGGCGTGACTCCTGTCAGACAGGAAGCAAGCTGGCAGATCTTAGTGTTAAACAAGAGTTCAGGTTCAACTCTGTAAGCGGTGAACAGCATTTGGTAATTTAACTGCTTTTGTGTTTTTTACATCTGCAGTTGTGTGTTAATCTGTCCATAAATTTCAAATGTCACACTGTTGTTTTATGGAACAAATAATAACCTGTAACTGGCGTCGTAATGAGGTGATTCAGGCACAGGAGGTCCAGGTAGAAGATGCACGGCCCGCCGCTGACACACTGAGAGGCAGCTGTTGTAAACGTGGCCAGAAGGTCGTTAAGCTCTATATTTCCCTGCAAGCATTTGTCTTCCTCCTCCTCCCTGACATGGCTCCAAGGAGCACTTTGTCTTCTCTCGCTAGAAAGCGTCGCCCCACACACAGACACGCACGCACACGCACGCACACACACGGACAGACACGCACACGGACAGACACGCACACACACACACGGACAGACACGCACACAGGGCACTTATTAAGCTAGTTGTCAAGGCGACTGTCTCCCAGTTGCCAGGTGTGATTTGTATCGCCATGGTGACCCTTGCCTGTTCCCTATTAGAGCCTCTCCTCGGTGATGAGAAGGAGGCTGTATGCAGCAGCAGCCTTTTGTTTCCCGGTGACCATGTGACTGTTGGGGGCTCGGTTCCTGCTCCCAGCGTCTCTTTGCTTATTTGTTCAAGGACCAGGAAGCTTTTTCTCTCTTTGTGTGTTAATGTGCACTACACACATCGGGTGAACAAGGGAAGGTCAAAAGCTGTAATTTGCTGAAATCACTTTTCTTCAATCTTAAAGAAATAATGTGAAGCTCTCTGGTAAAGAAACTTGTTATTTTTTGACTTAGTGTTACTGACATTTCTAATGAAAGTTGTACGTGCAGCGCTACGTCTCTGCAGTCAACTCGATGCAGTACATGGCAACCACTGCGTTTAAACTACCAGCAACCACTGCGTTCAAACTACCAGCACCCACTGGGTTCAAACTACCAGCAACCACTGCGTTTAAACTACCAGCAACCACTGCGTTCAAACTACCAGCAACCACTGCGTTCAAACTACCAGCAACCACTGCGTTTAAACTACCAGCAACCACTGCGTTCAAACTACCAGCAACCACTGCGTTCAAACTACCAGCAACCACTGCGTTCAAACTACCAGCACCCACTGGGTTCAAACAACCAATAACCACTGGGTTCAAACAACCAGCAACCACTGCGTTCAAACTACCAGCAACCACTGCGTTCAAACTACCAGCAACCACTGTGTTCCATCAGGAACCGGCGACGTTAAGCTACAGAGTGATAAATATTTTGTTTGAAAATCCGAAAATAAAATCCTGCACTTCTATCAGTTAATTTCCAGGCCGGACAACCTGTATGCCGTCAGTCAAAGCTGTTTGGTCCCAGCGACACACACACACACACCCACAGACGGACACACTGTAAATCCTCCTCATACATCTTTTGGTATCCATGACTACAGCGTCCGCACAGTTTTGTCATTTATGAATTCTTTATTAGCTCATCAGTGTTTGACTGTGTGCACACGTTGTGACTCTCACAGTCGCACACACCTGTCCGCCGCCTTTGAGAACAGCTGCTGAGGTGTGGATGTTTCCCCCGGATCTGTCGAGACGTAGAGAACAGAGAGAGATAAAGAAAGAGGAAGAGAATTAAGTCTGCTGGTGAAGAGGTGTGAAGCAGGAAAATGAAAGAGTGGGTGGACAGAGAGAGGAAGAAATGGAGGGAGGGGAGGGGAGGGGAGGGGGGGGGGATTTGATCAAAAGAGCTGCAGTCGGGACAGACAGCGGGACGGTGTGAAAGCAGCATGGGAGGCATTAGACACTGATCCTTCTTCTGCTCCTCCAAGCTAACCGTGAAGCTAACCCCTCCCGGCCTGAAACACGAGCACAGAACCACAGCCGCGGACTGAGTTCTTCACCGTTAACCGGTTGGTGACGTTAGTGTCAGGACACACGGAATCTGTACCGACGGGGGAAGAGCAAAAAAAAAGGAAAAAACGGTGCAACGATCTGTGAAAAAAACGAAGGTGCGAATTCAAGAAACGGCAAATATAGCTCCCTGCTCACTTCCCCGGTTGTATAATCAGCGTCTGTGACTTGTTTACGTCCAGCATGTGGAGCGTTCAAATGTGAGACCATTACAGCTGCCTGGAAACAAAGGGACCCAACATCTTTGGAAAGGCCGTTTTAGAGGAAATTAAAGCAGCCAATAAGCTTCCATCAGATTAGCTTGTGAAGCAGGGGGGAAAAGGAAGAGAATGGGGAGAGAGAGAGAGAGAGAGAGAGCAATGGGTCTGTTTCATTGTCATCGCAAACCTTGAGTCAAGTCCCATTAAAAACCTGTTATTGAAGACCTTCAGAATCACAGCAATCAGCTGTCTTTGTCTGAATGAATCCCAACTCAATGGGAATTTTAATTTTTTTATTTTGACCCACGAGACAAAGGACTCCTCTTCGTCGGGTCAGCTCCTCTCTGCTTGAGGAGAGAACGACACGCATCTTCCCCCCCCTCCCTCCGAATGTGTTCTCTCCCCCCCCCCTCCGTCCTCCGTCCTCTCGTTCCTCCGGGGATGCCTGAGGACCACGGACGATGGAGGGAGAGGACCACCTGGCTGATTTCATTAGCTTCATAGCTAGCTGAAGCTGCACGGCTACCGATAAAAAACCCTCAGCAGTCGATGACTCATGCAGAAAATAACTAATTCGCCTTTTCGGAGGCTCATTTTTAGTAAAAACAACTTTGGCTGAGGTGAATTAACCCAATTACAATATAGAACAAGTAATCCACTACATAGTTCATTCATTTCAGAGTCTTATGCTTTAACTATGTGCCAAAAAGCAGCTAAGATGAGAGGCTTCCCCTTTCATCCCCCCCCCCCTGTCAGGTGTGGTCGATGGACGGGTACTACAAGGGCCGGCGTGTGCTGGAGTACCGGACCATGGGGGACTTCACCAAGGGGCAGAACTTCGTGCAGCACCTGCTGCCCCACCCCTGGGCGGGGACCGGCCACGTGGTCTACAACGGGTCGCTCTACTACAACAAGCACCAGAGCAACATCCTGGTAGGTGGCTGGTCGCCGTGGAAACGCGCGGTGTGGGGCGGTTGGGGGGTTGGGGGGTTGGGGGACTGGACGAAGTTGGAGAGGTGACCCGGGTCCTTGTGGTTGCAGGTGCAGTACCACTTCCGCTCCCGCAGCGTGATGCTGCAGCGCAGCCTGAGCGGAGCCGGGTACAACAACACCTTCCCCTACAGCTGGGGGGGGTCCTCCGACATCGACCTCATGGCCGACGAGATGGGCCTGTGGGCCGTCTACACGTCCATCCCCAACGCCGGAAACATTATGGTACCCTCACGGCATGATGAGCAAAGAGCGTGAAGCCGCTGATGTGCCGGTTCCAGTGTGGACTCAACGCATCTTTTTTTTTACCTTTAAATAGATCAGCATGTGATTAAGTGCAAAAGTCTGAGACCCTCGCTCTCCTCCCGCAGGTGAGCCGCCTGGACCCTCGCTCGCTGGAGGTGCTGCGCAGCTGGGACACGGGCTTCCCCAAGCGCAGCGCCGGGGAGGCCTTCATGATCTGCGGCACCCTCTACGTCACCAACTCCCACCTGGCCGGGGCCAAGGTGCACTTCGCCTACCACACCAACTCCTCCACGTACGAGTACACCGACGTGCCCTTCCACAACCAGTACTCCCACATCAGCATGATGGACTACAACCCCAGGGAGAGAGCGCTGTACACCTGGAACAACGGACACCAGGTGCTCTACAACGTCACGCTGTTTCACGTCATCCGGAGTGACGGCTAGAGTAGATGTAGAAGGAAAAAAAAGAAAAGAAAGGAGGGAGTTATTGTACGGACGCAGAATAATCGGTCATTACAGGACAATGCAACTTACACACACACACACACACGTCAACAGGAAGAAGAAGGTGACTTTCTGTGTTTGAGTGACCTGAAGCCGTGAGTAAACGCACCAAAGGTCGCGGAGAGGTCGTGGAGGATTAAGTGAAAGGAGGCGGTTGAGTTCCGTCCCACTCGCGTCTCGAGGATTGATTTTGGACGTTGAGGTCGCGTCGCACTCAAGACGAAAATTTAAAAAAAATAAAATTAAAATAAAAAAGCCGCAGCTTGTGACCTGAATTCTAAACGGCCTCAGACCTGGAGGAGGACCTGATGGAGATGTTCTGGGGGGTTCGTGATGTGATCGTGGACGTGTTCCGTCAGCATGGTTGTTCCTTCAATAAACATTACTGTCAAACTTGGTCTGGACTGTCTTCTCTGTTCCGGGGGGGGGGGGGGGGGGCAGAGATGGTGGAGAGAGGTCTCTGAATGTTTCATTTGTCCTGAGAGACGGCGACAGACGAGATGACGATACGAACACTTGAGATCACATCGTTTACAGTCCCAGGAGATGACCTCGGTGACCTTTAGTTTTTTTTGTCACAGGGGTCCCACAGAAAGGACGGCTTTGAGTCCCAGGACGAGCTGCTCCGAGGGTCTGAGTTCAAGCGCAGATGCAAAGGTTAAAATGCTCATTATTGTCTAAGTGGTTATTATTATACTGCAAACGGAGGGCAACGGGCCCCCTGGGGGGGTCAGTCAATACACACACACACACACACACACACACACACACACACACTGGCTGAGGGTACAAAAGAGAAGAAGAAGAAGAAGCGGCGGTGTATCAGACTGTCTCACTGAGGACGAGGTCGAAGCGATGAACGGACACAAAGCGACGGAGGAGGGGGGGGCGGGGGGGGGGCTCGGCCACGAGACACCGCCATTGGCCATTCTGTTGCCGTGGCGATGGTCGTAACGATGTTGTGTCTGACAACGGGTCACGTTTGAAACATCCTCCGCCTGATTATTTTCTCTCTAGCTCGTTTTTTTATTTAGAGATATTTAAGAACTAGAAAAAAAATTCAAACAAACAAAAAATGAATCCAAACTTCTTCACACAGATGCATTAATAACCCAGGTAGGAGGGGGAAGGGGGGGGGGGGGGCGATCCAATCTCATGTGTCAATAAACTATGTGTGGACGCTCTCCTGTGTTGCGTGTGATTCCCCGAACAGGTGTGAGCCCGCTGCACCTGTTCCTTTCCTTTCCATCGACCGCAGTTATTTCGGTTACGCCCACAACGATAATTGTAAATTGTAATTGTTTATAATTGTAATAAACAGCGTTTATACAAACGCCTCAGAGCCGGTTATTAAAGCCACGTCCGGATCAATTTAATCTAATTGCGGCCCTGCGTGGATGAGGAGGAGAGGGGGGGGATAATAGAAAGCAGCAGTGTGGTTTACACCGTGTGTTGCTCCTCGTGGACCCAAAAGGTGTAAAAAAAACGCTCAGACTCGGCCTGCAGCGTCCTCGGAGAGAGACGCTTCCGCTCGACGTTTGTTGGATTGATTCCCGAGTTGAAGGCAACAATCATCGCTGCTCCGACCTTTTCCATTTTTTTTTTTAAGGATGGTCGTGTTCGCTGCTGCTCTGTTGAAACTGAAATAAAGCGATGAAATGCAATCAAAAAACACTTTTTATTTGTGATTCCTTTTTCACATTTACCGAGCCGCATGCATGATTAGACCTAAGCGTTCTCACCCGACCGGCCGTGACTAAAATAATAGCTTCTCCGTCTCCATTTAATTCATTACAAATGACATCGCTCTCTCCAGAAAACCCAGGTGCAGGTGATGGCGCCTTCGCCCCCGCCTCACGTAACAAGTCTGTCTGCTTTGGTCGCCGCCACTTTGCGTGATCCTGCTGCGTCCTTTCGCGCGTGCGTCCCCATACCGTTGACTCCATCTCTCTTTTGCCACCTCCCCGCTGTCTCTGGCGAGGCCCGAGTCGCCTTGGCAGGCAGCCGCCCCACCCCCCCCCTCCCCGAATCGCCCCCCCCCCTCCCGCGGATCCCTCCTCCCCAGCCATCACCATCCTTGGCTCAGATTTTCTGCACCGTGGAAGAGCTTCTCCGGAAGACCTACCGGAATTCCACACAGCGACACACACACAGGCACACACACACAAACACACACACACACACACACACACACATCCTCAGACAAAACGTTGCCTGATGTATCATTTTTTACCTCCTGACTTATTCATCTCCATCCGTCCATCAATCCATCGGCTTCGGGCCTCCTGGGCAGATTTCTGCCCGATAAATAATTTACTTCTGTTAAAGGAGACCACCTGGGGAGGAGGCAGGGGGAGGGGTGGGAGGTGCCGGAGAGGAAGGAGAGCTGAGGAACGAAGAGAGGCGACAGAGGAGGAGTCACATGACCCCCCACCCCCCCCCCCCCCCCCCCCAGATGACCCGTCTTTAATTAATAACGGAGGGCTCGGCCTGCGAAAGGACAGCGGCATGGAGGATCGTTCGAGAGGGTGGGGGGGTGGGGGGTGTGAGGGAGGAAAGGAGAGGCATTAGGTTCCACCCGAGCTGTTGTTCTATAAATAGAAGTCAGGGCGCATGGGGGGGGGGGGGGGGAACAGCCAATTAGAATCAAGCTGCGCTACCGCCGGTGAACCCTCAGACGCGCGCGCACTCACACACCTGACGTCTGACTTGCTGCCGTTGTCACCTGGGGGGGGGGTCTCTTCAGAGGGCTCCACGAGGTGCTGCACGAGGCGTGGGGGCCTGGGGACGGGGGGGGGGGGGGGTGGGGGGGGGTTTAGGGGTGATGTAAATCAGCGTCTGGTCTGGTTTGGATGAGCTTCCAGTGCAGAGAAAATCTACTTTAATAAAGAGGTTGCACTTTTTTTTTCTCTCCCCCCCCACGAGTCCAGGCCCCACTTCATAAATCACATGTAAAACTCAATAAGGAGGGACTAAGTGAAAGAAAAAGCTGAAAGAGTAACTGAATCGCTGGGTCTGTGGTTTGAACCCGAGCTGCTCCTTTGCAGCCGATGACGGCGTCGTTACAGGCGGCAATCAATCACATGGCAAACTGCTGCATCGGCCCAAACCTGTGAGCTTTAAGAGCAGTAAAAAAAAAAAAAAAACATGAATCCGACTGTAGAGCCCACGCCGGGGGGAGGGGTGGGGGACATCAAGTCAAAGTAAGACGGCGGTGTCCTCGGCTCGGGTGAGTGATGGAGGTTTCGTTGTTGTGTCGCGCTGTACGAATGCGTCAAGTCCGCAGTCCCTGATGGTCCGACTGTGCAGACGTCAAAAGGGGGGGGGGGGGGGGGGCATGAGCTATTTCAACACAACATATTACATATACTTTTTTTTTCCATGACATTTTTTGGCCTAATGTATCCGGCCTTTTCCAAACTGTTTTTTTTTGTTTACTCTTTTTTTTTAATGACATTTGACATTTCGAGACAACATATTTGAACCTAACCCTCTAAACTAATATTTCTTTACCCTTTTCTCGTGACATTTTTCAGGGGGACGGGGGGGGGGACGGGGGGTCACGGGCCAAAGCCGTGCGAGGCTTCCGGTTTTTAATGCTAAATCAACCGCCTGCTGGCTGCAGCTTCGTGTTTTAGTGGTCCAGAAAACGCGGCCTCGTCTAATACACGTATTTCTAGAATGTTCCTTTGTGATTAATGCTGCTTCCAAGACCCTCCCCCCATTTTTTTTTCTCGTCGCGTGAATTCTACGTCTTTCTATCTGCTAGCGTGGAACCCCCGACATCACTTGATGGGTCCTCGGTGTGACCCGCTGGGGCACCCATGTGAGAATAAATAATAGATGAAGTTTAAAACCGGCCTGCAGAGCGGGAGACCATTTGCTTTGTTGGGGACGTTTAGGTTTCCCTTTTTCGAGCCACATTATTGATCCCCTGCATTACCCCATCGCTTGCCTCCTTCCCTCTTGTTCCCTTTCATCCTCTTAATTTAATCTTCCTTCCTCGGAGTCGTCTCTTCATTGAGATGCTGTCCCTCCCCCCCCCCCCCCCGGCATCCATCGAAGCTTTGCCTCCCCCTCTCTCCCTCTCCTCTTATTTCATTACTCTCTCTAATTAGCCCCAAACGAGCCCGCAGGAATCAATAACACGCCTTTTGCTCATGCATCTCAACGATATTCCCTCACACACACACACGCACGCACGCACACACACACACACGCACACACATCTGTAAAGTCGTGTTTTAGTTGTGTGTGTCTCTACGTGCGATCAGTCTTGATACTTGAATCTGTGGATTGGGCAAAGACTTGTTAGCAGACTTTACTTTGGTTGATTATGCAATAGTTGGGTGTTTGCTTGTATGAATGTGTGTGCATGTGTGTGTGTGTGTGTGTGTGCATGTGTGTGTGTGTGTGTGTGTGCATGTGTGTTGCCAGCTTGGATCTCAGTTGGATACAGGAAATGCACGTTTGGTCGGGAACAGATGATTGTGAGGCACACTGTCCCAGGCAGTAAACACACACACACACACACACACACACACACACATTCTGTTCACTTGCAATAATACATTTCTTTTAAAAACATGGATGAAGAGTCAGCGGCATACTTAACTTGAGAACGTTTGGTTCGTTTCGGTTTGCCTTGTCTTCATTTGGACGTGGTATTTGATACCTGGTAACCGTGGCGACATCCAGTCAGGGTTCGAGGGGTTTGAAGGTGTTCGGAGGGGTTTATTAGTCGGCCGCGTCGTGTGACTGAGATGAGAAGTTACCCAGGCACAGCTGCAAGTGCAGCTAAACAAACACTCATACATAAAAGATGAGCACAACCCCCCCCCCTCCCCCTCCCTCCCTCCATCTCTCTCTCTCTCTCTCTCACACACACACACACACTGGAAGTGTTTACCTGAATTCATTGACTAATCTTCTTTCTGTAGGATTTCATTTGCCCTCCCTCCTGTGTGTTCAGGAACTAGACAAACAAGATTCATCCGTCTGGCTGGATCTGTGCCCCTGGTGTTTATTTCTGTCATTTTACCTCCCCTCCTCAGGCCCGAGTCCCTCTGAGAGGACACATAAAACAAACTCAGCTTTTTTTTTTGTTTGTTTTTCAACGACATCTTCGTCGCACGGCCGAAGCTTTCTCCGCCGCGTGATGAATTGACAGCTTTGCATGTTGTGACTGTGAGTGGCAGCAGGTCACGGTGAATCGATGGTGTCTGTGGTGTGAAAGGAAACACAATCACTGCATCTTCATCTCCGTCTCACAGCTGCATCTGGGTTGTGTCTCTCTCTCTCTCTCTCTCTCTTTGGTGTTACCTCATGTACCCGAAAGCAATGAGTGGCTTGAAGGGCACAAGGTGAAAACGCTAATTAGCCACAGAGAGCGTGTGAGTGACGGAGGCGGAGGGGAGGGGGGGGGGGGGGGGGATGCACCAGGTAAAAGGAGACGGGAGGAGGTGATTGTCCGCGGTATCGATCCGGTAATCCTTCTCCTCCACGAGATGAGGAGGCGCAGGGAAAGGGGCGAGAGAGCATGAAGGGAGGGATGGAGTGAGGAGGAGGAGCAGTGCCATCCAGTGGAGCAAGAGGGAAGTTGGATTGTGTTTTTTTGGGAATGTACATACATACTGTACATATACATACATATATACATATATATATTTATCTGAGTGAATTCTAAAATGACTTTAAAGAGAAGGAACAAGCAGCCTTCAAAAATCGGAACATATATTGAAAATCTACTTTTGTCCATGATAAAAATCCAGATTGTCTTTTTTTTATACCTTGCACACTATGTTAAAATTGGATGTGAGCGTACCAAAAAACAAAGACAGTGTTTGCGTCAAAGTAAATTCACGTTAATAAGTTGAAGAAAAAAGTTAAAATTTTAGTATCGCCTAGGGCAGCTAATGCTTAGAGCCGGCCCTGTGTGTGTGTGTGTGTGTGTGTTTGTGCGCTCGTCTTGCTCTGAATGTGTGTGTGCTAACAAAGAGAGCTGCTCATCATCAGCACACAAGCTCATTTTCAGCTTTCTTTTTGGCACAGACAAAACATTTATCTGTTTGAAAAGTCCTTCGACAAATAGTCTGCACGTATGATTAGTTTTTATTAAGGCTATCAATAGAAAATGAATCAACCTCACATTTTGAAATTCATTAATCTCGAGTAATGGATATTAATTAATGTTGTTGTTACATTGAGGTTTTTAATGAATGTTTGTTCATATTAATCTTAAAAGTAATGAGTAATCAATTTAGAAAACGTGTATTTTAGACACTGTTGTTTAATTGCTAATGTTATTTTAAACACAACACTACACACATTTAATCATCTTGGAGGCAGAATTCTACCAAGTGGAACATGTTCAGCTAGCGTCTCTTCCTGCCTAGCAGCTAGCTTAGCCTAGCAGCTAACTTAGCCTAGCGGCTAGCTTAGCCTAGCGGTGCTTTAAGTGGTCCGTTTGCCTTGGCGAAGGTTTTGTAGACGATGGATCACGTAGAAGTTTGGTGTCTTTTAGCTAATTTTTGTCAAGCTAATAAATAATATATATATATATTTATATTTATTTATTTATTAAAGCATGCAAATAAGCAGTTTGTTTTTCATCTCACGGATCTGAAAGCAATAACTGGAATGAGTGCGTTGGCTCAGAGCTAAAGGAGAATAAAACACAAGTAAGATAATGGGGATTTCTTTTGTTTCTTTGCAGTTTGGTGCAGACATCAGTGGCAGTCATAATGCAATGAACTTTGCCCCACACCAACAACCCGTCCTTCTGCTGCTGTTGATGCTTGTTGTGCACGGGGACCTGTGACTGACGCTCAGCGGCCTCGGAATGGACTCAATACATAAGCACTGCAGGCCGCTAGCCGGGTTACCGGGGTCTTCTCCCAACACTTGACAGCGACCTCGCTTCCTCCACCACTCTTTCAGCCTTCTTTTTGTACCACCCCCCTCCCCCTTGATGAGATGAGATCCCTCATCTCAGCCCTTTACAGTTACCTTATGGGCAGCTATTATGTTCCCAATTATTCATGTTTTAGATCACATTCGTTAGAGGCCACCCAAAATAAACACCTACGCTTTGTAAAAGGTGTTTGTAAAAAAAGCACTATCCACTATCTGAGGGGAGGTGTGGAAGAAGCATGACGTTAATATAGTAATACAACAATCTAAAAGTACAGCGTTCAAAATCCTACTTGAGTAAGGCAAAGCAAGGCAGTTACAGTTGTATAGAATATTTCAACAACAAGGCTGAATTTGTAACTGTCTTAATATGGCTGTTAAGTGTTGAGAGTTGAGGTTCGAATCCATCATTGCACCTAGATTTCTTGGTCCCTTTTGTGGTTTTTAACATCAGTGATTGAAGCTCAGTATCTTTGTTTAATTAAGAAAGTTTTGGCACTCGTTGTTTATTTGTTGAATGCATTTACCCAGACCTTGTATTGGATTATAGTCCCTTGGTGTTATAGGTATGTAGTGTGTGTGTGTGTGATCTGCATACTATGATAACACACTTTTTTGTTTTCCATAACCTGAGCTAATGGAAGCATGTAGATGTTGAACAGGAGGGGCCCCAGTGTTGAACCTTGGGGAACACCACATCATTTTAATTTTCTTCAGCTGTAATGTGTAATTAGCTACAGACAGTATTCTCCGTGTTTATGTATTTCAAGTAGGATTTAAACGAGTTAAGTGTCTTGCCAGTCCCACCCAGTTGATTAGTCTGTCAGTAATATGTCATGGTCGACCGTGTCAAATGCGATGAGATCCTGCATTCAGATCCAGCACTAAGAGTGAAATTCTGCCATTGTTGTGTTTAAGTGAATCGTTGAAAACCTAAACCGGTTGTCCAGTTATTCCCAACATAAGGCTCCTAGAAACATACGAGGGGTCATAAAAGGATTCACAACTTTCTATTCTACTTTGGGAATTTTCTCAAATGTGAGCTTTTATTTAAATGAAACCATGTGCGAAGTATACTGGGCAAATGTCTCTTTGACAGAACTGCAAAAAACTCAATGATACAAACGAAAAGGATTGGAAAGCACCTGTTAAATCTTTAGCAGTATTTTGAATGTTAATCACATTTATCTCTATTCATGGGGGACAGTCCGGGGGCACACAACCACAGGGAGGGTTCACCTCGTCTGACAACAATCAGGACCAGTTCACTTCACTTCCTGCCCTCCTGTGTTTTTTTGTGTGTCTGCCCCATCAATGTACGGAATCATTTCACTTTCAGCAGATTGTTTAAGTAAGAAAGACAAAATTCGTTTTTAGATGGTCTTGAATTTAAATTTTAAACATACATTAATCAATCCGTAGGTTATTGCTGAAAAAGACCAAGTGATGGTAGTAGAGGTTACTAATTAGCAAAAAATATTATATTAATATTTAAAAAGGTATTAGTAGCCCATACACTTGTTTGCTGCTCTTCAAAAAACATACAAAGAACCATGACTTATATTATATTAAAAAATGTTGACTTCTGGCATCTGATGTTTTTGCCTCGTCATTATTGGTGAAAACATACATATTGGAATACTAATTAGTGCATATATGCATAATTCTTGTATATCATAAGATTTTAAGTGAGTCATGGAGGGAAATTTTGAGTTTTCACCACTGAGTCAACGAAGCTCGTATCGATGCTGTTTTCCGAATTTAACGCCAACTCACAACAATTCGGATGTAAAAAAATACCTCCGCACGCCCCCCCCCCCAAAAAAAGGGCCCAACTTTGGCGATGATTCCGATAGTTCAATAGAGTCCGGAAATTTCAGCTCCCACAAGAGAAAACAGAAATAAAATCCGTCTCGTTCATTTTACAATGCGTCGTGGATTACTTTTAAGACAATAGCAATATTAATTTAAAGTGCATTTAATCGGCTACATTATGAGCCGTGTGGAAGTGGCGGACTATTCGTGTGTGTGTGTGTGTTTAAAAAAAAAAAATTTAAAGGAAGCTTTTATTATGGAAATAACCTGCTGCTTCTTTAAGATAAAACAGACACAGACGCCTCCGGTACTACTCCCTCCCTCCTCCTCCTCCTCCTCCTCCCTCCCTCCCTCCCTCTCTCGGGGAACCCAAACTTGTTTCAGGAAAAAGCGGCTGAACATATGTCCCTCCCTGCCCGCGCCGGAGGAACCAGGACGGAGGAGAAGGCGTAAACTTCCTCCCGACGTTTGCTGCGCCTTTCGAGACTCGACATTTTTTTTGCGAAATCTTTTTTTGTTGTTGTTGTTTTTAACGAGAGGAGTTTTTTTTTGCTTTTAATCCGTTCGCCCGGGTGCGTTCGTTGTTTTTCCTCCCACCGACCACCCCCCCCCCCCCCACCACCCCCCCGGGACGTGTATTTGCAGACATGGAGTGGGGAGCAGATCTCTGGGTGAGTTGACAGCTGACCGAAGAACATCCTCCGGAGTCCCGAGGGCTCCTCCCGGGTAGGCCCGGGATACGTGCTCTACACACGGCGGCAGGAGTCCCCGCACGCCCCGACGGGGTTTCGCCACTCCTGCTGGAGGGGATGGTGGGGGTGGTGGTGGAGGGGGGGGGGGGGTTATTACTCTCTCTGCCCACCTTATCTACACACACTGTGGACTAAAGGTGTACTCCAACCCTCTCTCTCTCTCTGCATCTGGTCAGTGTCTCTCTCAGCTGTGAATCTGTGACCCCCCCCCCTTCCTCCTCTCTGTGACCTCTGGGGGGGGGGGGGGGGGGGGCAGTGAGCATCCGAGTAGAGCTACTGAACCAGTAATCGTTGTTAATCATAGTTTGCTTGTTAGTCCGTCGTTAGTTAAGTCCTATCAAAGGTCAGGAGAGAGTTTTTGAAATGACAAAAAGAGTGTCTTCGGGGTCGTTTGTCTCGTCCAACCAGAAGTCCCCCGGACCTCAAAGACATCCTGTCCCCCCCCCCCCCCTCCCGCAGGCCCCGAGAGGGGCAGGAAATCCCTACATGTGCAAAGCTGAAAGCATTTTTCTTTGCCTCGTAAAAGCTTAATCAATGGTGGAAACAGGAGATTGATTTGTCCGATCAGGACCCCGTGAGATTATTCCACAGCTGGGGGCCTGAATGGCGGAGGACATCTGTGCATAAACCAGATGTTCACAGTCATTCTGCTGGTGGACCCCATCCATCGTCTGTGCCGGGACGCGTCGGTCCTTGTGGCTTTAAAGCAGGACCGGTTCCGGCTGCGTGAGCGCCTTGTTTTGTCATCATTTCAAGCATCAATATCAAACAGTGCGATGTTCTAGGCCAACGAAAGGACGCCTTTCTTTGTCCTTGCTCATAATACACGGAATGTTTGGGATTCCTGCGATACTTATTCACTACACGAGGGCGATATCAAGAAAGTGAAACGTGTCCTCATTTAATCACAGTTAAATAGGTTTTGTAGGTCTTTAGGTTAAAAAAAGAAAGAATGACCTCATGCCAGACTGTGTGACTGGATCAGCTGGTTACTCATCGACCAGGCCCATCAGGCCCAGCGTGTCATTCTGCACCGAGGGAAAAGGCACGTTTCCGGTAAAACTGCGCCCCGGCCGTGTCTTTGGAATGTCGGAATGCCGTTGGTCTGATTTGAGGCTTCTAAAAGTCAAAGAGCAAACCGTGAGCACCGAAAAGCAGATGTGAATCGCCATTGAATTTAACAGATCACTCGGTACAAAGGTCAACAACGACCAGCAGGTGCAACCGGTGTCCGTGGCCCTCGCTCGGGTGGAGGCGAGCCGCAGCTCCGCGGCCGCTCGGAGCCGAGTCGTCACGGTGACGGGAAAGGGGAGGGGCGGGAGGGCCGGGACCAGTTGGACTGGTTTCCAGGGCTCAGTGGAGGCCCCGGTGGGACGGGCGGTCACAGGGCGGAGGTTCGCTCTGAGCTCATGATTATCTCATTCCTGTCTCACTATCAGCAGTTCCTCCCCCCCATTTCTCACAAGCACGCTGCGGTGATGCAATCGGTGGTGGACGCCACGCCGGGGTACGTCTCAGAGGCACGCCGCCTGCCCTGCAAGCTTTTCATCGCCGTGTGTGTCCAATTCTCCCTCTCTCTGTGTCTCTTCTCACGGTACAAAAATGTCAATTTCAAAGCGTCGTCCTCGTTTTGTTTTCTTAATCCTGTTCCTTCCTCCGCCCCAGCCCTCTCGTATCCAGGACACTGCTCGCCGTTGCTATGGCCTCCGTTTAGCCCCGCCCCCTCCTCTGAGGACTTGGCACATGTCTCTAGCTCCGAAACACCCGAGCCTCTACACGCACACACGCACACACAAGCATGCAAACAATGAAAAGGTGGAGCCTTGCTTTGTCACAGATGGGACAGAGAGGACAAATGTTACCTGTCCGACAGGTTTACGTGTGTGTGTGGGTGGGTGTGTGTGTGTGTGTGTGGCGGTGTGGGTCTTTGATTTTTGTCTGACGGCAAAGAATGTAAAGAATTCGACAGGAATGCTTTCATGGTCTACACCTTTTGTAGTTATGCGTGTACGAGGAAATTAAATGAAGGCGGAATGCTTTGTGTGTGTGTGTGTGTGTTATTCTGTGTGTGTGGGTGTTATTCTAAGACTTCCAGTTTCCGTCTGTGTCAGATCCACTCTGATAAAATGCGCTCAGCTGATTGAGCGACGAAAGTCATTCAGCGTCTAATTTGACATTTAATTGACTGATTGTTTACAAATGTCAAAGTCTGGCTGGTTCTCTTAATGTCTCTTAACTTGATCCGGTCTGTTCTCTGGGTCTGCAGATGTTATTTTAGTTCAGCATTTGCTGACTCGGGTGGTGGTGATGACGACCACAGAAGAACTGTCTACTCTCGATCCCCCGACCGAGTATTTTGTCAATCAATCAACAAATCTGTCACTACGAAAATAACAAAACGACAAGCATACGAGCCACGTACAATTGATTCAAAGTCATCATATTTTGCATTTACAGCTCAAGGTGATTGATTGAGTGGTGACCTGCAGATTCCTGACTTGATTATCGTTTGGTCGATGAAATATCAGAAAATAGTGAGAAATGTCCTTCACGGCGCTTTAAGAAATTGTGTTTACTTTTAGCCATAAAAAAACCAAAATTATATTATTATATAATATAATATATTATATTAATTATTTTATAAGAAATAATAAAACCAGACATGGGGTTTTTAAAAAGTTAAGTTAAACGATCAATTAAAACATTTGCAGATCCATTTTCCAGGTCTGGTTTGTTGCTCTTAAACTGCAGGCGGCTTCACTTCTTGTTTCGACAGCTTTTTGCTTTCACTCTCGTTCTCACGCAGGACTTCTTAAACTTCTGGGCCTGGAAAAAAAGCAGCAGTGTACATTTATATATATGTGTGTGTGTGTGTGTGTGTGTGTGTATATATATACACATATATTAATGGCATTGTCATTGCCTACAGTGATGTCCTCACCATCCGCTTCACCTTTTAACGCCGCTCTGCGCTCTCCCCTCTCCAGGACCAGTACGATCAGATCGACAAGCACACGCTGACGGGCCTCGACCTGGTCGACCGCTACATTAAGTTTGTGAAGGAACGGACGGAAATCGAGCAGAACTACGCCAAACAACTGAGGCGAGTGATCGTGTCTTGTGTTTTCATGAATTGGGATCTTAAATATATACGTTTTGACTATTTATGTGTGTGTGTGTGCTTAATAAACATCACACTGTTTCTTTTACACAACAGGAGTCTATCAAAGAAATATGCAAAACGAGGGAGTAAAGAAGAGCAAGACCTCAAGTGAGCGAACAATCAAAATGTCAATTTTTATTCCTTGTTTTGTGGATACCCAAATGCACCCATGGCACTGTTGGCACCATTAGCGCTGTTAGCACTGTTGGCACCATTAGCACTGTTAGCACCCATGGCACTGTTGGCACCATTAGCACTGTTAGCACCCATGGCACTGTTGGCACCATTAGCACTTTTAGCACCCATGGCACTGTTGGCACCATTAGCACTGTTAGCACCCATGGCACTGTTGGCACCATTAGCACTGTTAGCACCCATGGCACTGTTGGCACCATTAGCACTGTTAGCACCCTTGGCACTGTTAGCACCATTAGCGCTGTTAGCACCGTTAGCTTTGCGATGCCGGCTGAAGCATCGGGCCCGTTGAGAGACTTTAAGGCCTTTTGAAAATGCGCTCTGATATATCGGCATCATATCTTCTGTGGAGAACTATTCTTCTCTGAAGAAACCTCTAACGTCACAAACTATTTTAAAACATTGCTGTGTTTCTACTGTAAACCATAAATCCACTCCTTTTCCCTTTTGTTCATGTGTTTCATGACTCACTTCTTAGACCACTACACTATAAGTTTGTCAGGCCCGTAGTCCTTGGATACGGTTGCCAAGCTCCGATTGAATTTGGGTCCGTCGTCCGGACCGAATGTTTGTCTCTGCGGCCGTGAGGATTTTTTCCCGAAATCGTTTGTCACCTCCCGCAGCAGATTCAGCAATCACGCATCACTCCAGGAGATCCTGAACGAGCTGAACGACTACGCCGGCCAGCGGGAGCTCGTCGCCGAAAACATGATGACCGGCATCTGCGCGGAGCTCACCAAGTACCTCCAGGAGCTCAAGCAGGAACGCAAAACGGTGAGACCGGGAGAAACCAACTGGAGCACTGGGGCGCCGGGGGGGGGGGGGGAACGGGAAGATTAACGTGGAGCGCTGTGAAATCGCCTTAGTCTGCAGCACAGTGACTTAAAGCTCTTTGTTTGTTCCGCAGCACCTCTTGGATGCCAAGAAGGCCCAGCAGGTCTTGGAGGTCAGCTTTAAACAACTAGAAAGTGTGAGTCACCTGTTGTTGTTGTTGTTGTTGCTTACAGGTGTCTAGTTTGCATCAATTGTCATTTGAAGCTTCTGTTTGCTCAAATGGTGAAAAGAAAATTTCATTTTATTTGACATGCTTGTCGTTCAGTTTCTTAAAAGTGTCCTGGGAGAAGCCCTTTCATTTGTTATTTATTGTTAATTAGGGTAAATCAGTTTACTTAGGAAATCCAAGTCAATATTTATTCATTTAATCCTTCTTTTATTGTTGGAATGTGTGTTTATCAGTCATGATGAATTGCATATTTCGGCAGAACTGCTATGCACAGACTCCAAAGACCTGGTTCAACAAGTATTCGGAATTAATTCATTAGAGTGAGTTGACTCGAATTTTCAATAGCCCAAAATCACAAATGTGCCTCCGAGGCCAATCTGTGCACAGAAGACTCACATCGACGCAGCAGACGGATGGATGTAAGAATAGTGTCTCCATTCAATGCTTTTGTCTGGTTCAGAGATGTAAATCTCTGACATTTTTACCTCTTCTTCATTCTAAGGAAATTAAATCGCAACTTTCTCCATGTCTTTGTTGGATAGGAATTCAATGCTTTATTCATTTAAGTGTATTAAAGTGTGTGTGTTTGTTTGTGTGTGCGTGCGTGCACGCTGTGTACATGGCTGCAGACTAAAAAGCGCTACGCCAAGGAATGGGCAGAAGCTGAAAAAGCAACACAACAAGCTGAGAAAACAGAGAGTGACCTCAATGCCACCAAGATCGATGTTGAGAAGGTAAACACACACGTCAACCCCCCCCCCCCCCCCCCACCCACCTCCTCCTTGACCTCCTTGACCTCCCTGTCTTCCACCCTGCGTGACTCTCTCACATTTCTCCTTCCTCTTTTGCATTTTTATATTTGCATCCCTTCCTCCGTCTCTCTCTCGCTCTCTCTCCGAAAAGGCCAAGCAGCACGCCCACCACCGCACGCACGCCGCCGAGGAGTTCAGGAACGACTACGCCGCGCAGCTGCAGAAATACAACAAGGAGCAGAACGCCTACTACTACTCTGAGGTCCCGCAGATCTTCAACGTGAGACAGCAAACACGCGGGAACTCCACGTGCACGATGACGTCGTGCCTGAATGTGGTCGTCTTCTTCGCGTGAAGGCGAATGTGCACATTTTTTTAAAGGCGTGAATGTTCAAGGCGTCCCGTTGTGCGCTGTGTGTGTGTGTGTGTGTGTGTCGAGCAGAAGATGCAGGACATGGACGAACGCAGGATCCGGCGGCTGGCGGGGGCCTACTGCCAGTTCTCTGACATCGAGAAGAACGTGCTGCCGATCATCACCAAGTGTTTGGACGGGATTTCTGCAGCAGGGAAGAAGATCAATGAGAAACAGGTACACGTGAGGATGTTTGTGTGTGTGTGTGTGTCATTTTGTCACGCGTTATTGAAATAAGGGGAGTGTGTCTGTCCGCTGTATCAATATCAAAGACACCTCTGATCTTACAGATCTGATGCCTCCTGGTGGTTTTAAAGCAACAGTTTATCGTTTTGGATTTTGTTTTCATGCCGGCTGCCCGTTAGCTTAGCTTAGCTTAGCTTAGCACAGTGACTGAAAGCAAGGGGAAACGGCTAGCCTAGCTCTTTCCCTCCAAAGCTCACTAACGCTTGGTGACCTGCTAACCTCTTTTTCTTCTCTGCGAGAAGAACAATTGGTTGAAACCCCATCGTATTATAGTTCAAAGACTCGAGAGCCACTGTTGCCTCTGCGTCTGATGCGACAAAGTCGCTCGCTTCCAACAGCGCCCGTTTTTGTCGCCACGCAGGACTCGATGCTGTTCATCGAGCAGCACAAGTCCGGTTTCGAGAGGCCGGCCGACGTCGACTTTGAGGACTACACCCAAGGAATCAAACCGGCCACCTCTGACTCCAGCCTCAACCCCCCGAAGGTGCGCGCTAAGCTCTGGCCCTTCAGCAAGAAGTCCAAGGTGAGTCTGCGCGCAGCCCGCCGCCCGCTTCCAGGCTTGCGTCGCATTGGTCGCGCTTCACGTCTCAAGGGAGCGATCTTCGCCGCCTCTCGCCTCGCTTGCCCCCCCCCCCCCCCTGCTGCTTCTGCGTTTGACGACCTGAAAACCCTTCGGAACCTTCTCTCCAAAACGTAATCTGACCAACAAGAAGCTGCCAGACTGAAGTGATCAAATCGTGTCCCGTCCATTGAAGCTGGAGTTAATTGTGCCGGTTTACTGTTATTTGATGTTCTTTTTTTTTCAGTAATGAGCACTCGTATCAGAGCGCCTCTCAGTTTTCATCTGAAGCCTTAAAAATGTCCTTTTCCTTTTGAAAATAATACTGGTGCAATCTCTTAAGACATTTAAATTGAAGTTAATGTTTAAATGTGTCACAAATATCATTTTTGAAGAAAAGCAAAAATAATTAACAGCTAAACTGTATTTCTTTTTAAATGTAACTCTAAAATGAGTAAATATGGTATCTGTCAGGAACTATTTGGATGAATACACATTTAGCGTGCAAGTGCAAATTTCTCTCCTGGCAGGTCAGGAAAAATAATTCACAGAAGAAACATGTCACTGCAGTAAGTAAATCGGTGTTTCTGGTGTCACGGAGCCAGAGGCCATGTGACGCTTTGTTGGGAGGATCATTTTGTGGCTGGTTCTGGTCTCTTTTTATTTTTATTTTTTTAATGGGGTTGGTTCAGAAAAAGAAATACCTCCCAGTCGCATTTTTTATTAACCATCGCGTCCCCGTTTCCAATAACGATCCACATTTCTCAATACACACAAGTGTAGCGTTGCAGCCGACAAACCTGCAGAGACTCGTTTGCGGTCACGTCCCTGCGTCCATTCTTCCAGTTGCTCTCTGTCGATTTGTTGCAGGCGTGCAACATGACGCTCGCATGCTCTGATAATAACTTACACAAACACACACACACGCGTAAAGCTCGACACACATTCCACACATGTCTCACCCCGCCGCCTCGTTGCCCTCGGGGGGGGGGGGGGGATCCTAATTCCAGTCTGCTGCACAGACTTGCCCCGTAACGTCCTTCTCTCTGTTGTTATCACAGAAATTTCTGCATCTGTTTGACTCGCTTTGCTCCCTCTCGTCTGATCTCCTCCTCCTCCTCCTCACCCAGCGTCCTCCCCCCCTCCCTCAGTGCGTCCCTCCATCCCCCGTCCCCTTACCCTCTCCAAGCTGCAGCGCGCCCCCCCCCCCTCTCTCTCTGCCTTAGAGAGTTTAATCGCTTTGTCAAACCCGGGATTTCCTCCACCTTAAAGAAATGACACCCCACCCCCCCCCGTGTATTGTACTCATTAATAAAACCGGCACATGACCTGTGACTGTAGGAGTGTGTTTCCAATGTGGGGTGTGTGTTCTGCATGCGTGTGTCTCTCTGTCTGGATGTCCCGTGCTGATAAGAACACGGTGACCTTGACGTTGACGTAACACACTGAAAGGGGGGAAATACTAATTTTATTAAGAGTAACTTTTCTCTGCGCGCGAGCTGCGCTGCTACGCGTCTGCGGGTAGAAATGCGCCAGGGCCCGGTCACACCGCCGACCCACCGGCTCACACTGCATGGCCTTCACGGGCTGGCTCCAGAACTAGCGCTGACGTGCTAGCTCTGCCAGGAAACGCCTGCGATTCTTTTACTTTTACTTTCTGTTTTCTCTGCCATTTGTAAAAACTAAATCAATGTACACGCTAGTTCAAATATTTCCACATTCTGGTTTTAATAGAATTAAAGCTGGCGCTACAACTCAAACGTAAGACGCAATTTGGGGTTTGTTTTTTTCGTCACTCTTCATTCTAAAGACATATTAAGGCTTCTTGTGCCCTTTTGAGGCGCAGTTTATATTCCGATAGTGGCGTCTAAATCAAAGCAGGTGGAGCAAGAAAGCTACAAGAACTTCTTTCTCTCCGTTCCCTTTTAAATTCCCCAAAAATCGGCAAATTTCACTGCAACATTTTGCAATTAAATGCAGGTGTGACCGGGTCTCCTGGCGGGTATTTTGCCCTCACGGCTGGCTGTGTGTGTGTGTGTGTGTGAGACACGTGCAGCCTTCTGTACCACAGCCAGCTGTGATGCTGCACAGCTGGCTGAAGGTGCATTTAGTCGCAGGTCCAGCAGGATTATTTGTCTGGGTTCAGTTACTCTTTTAATTTCTATAAAATGACATTTTCTCTCGTGGCAAAAGGGACCTGCATTTCATGAGTCTTTATTCTGTGATGCCGAACTGATTCTAACTTTACATGTTGTCTGTTGAGCAAAAGGGCAAGGACTCTAATTTTATAAAAGGCACATTTTGTCACAAATATCTTTTTGTTATTTCCGTTGTATCATAGACATTAGGGGCCACTTCACTCGGATTACAAAATAATTAATATTCTTAATATTAGATCGCTCTGAAATGTCTGTTTCCATCCACGAGAGAGAGAAGGAGAAGACGGTAAAACTGTAATTGCAGTAATTGCAGTTTTTCCTTTTCTCATTCCGACTTTGTTTTTTTTTGTAACAGATGACCTTTAACAGCCTGCCTCAGTGAGTCTGCATTAGTCTGCAGTTCAAAGGTCAGAGGTAGAAAAACAACATTTTTGATAAAGCCTCCTAAATCCAATTTGACGCTCATCATTCATCTCGTGTAAATCGAACGGCCTTCTTGCTCCTGCATAGATGCGCGTTGGTGTGGCATCACAGCAGAAAGAGTCTCACCTGTTTGTTCAGTGTGCATCCCAACGCTGCACAGCTGAAATCCAACCCTATTCTTTGGGCGATGTTGTTGGGCCCCGTCTGTAACTACTTTGTGTTCTCTCTGGGTTTTATTATTATTTTTTTTCTTCAATTGTTACCCTGAAAGTGGTTTCCATGACACCAGCAGCCTGTCTCTTGTTAGGTTTCTCTCTCTCTCTCTGTTGGAAAGACAGACAGAAACAGGGAGGAGTGACATCTGGTGGTGATCATTGATATGTTTGTTAAATGCATGACGCTGAGGATAATTACTGTGTGTGTGTGTGTGTGTGTGTGTGTGTGTGTGTGTGTGTGTGTGTGTGTGTGTGTGTGTGTGTGTGTGTGTGTGTGTGTGTGTGTGTGTGTGTGTGTGTGTGTGTGTGTGTGTGTGTGTGTGTGTGTGTGTGTGTGTGTGTGTGTGTGTGTGTGTGTGTGTGTGTGTGTGTGTGTGTGTGTCTGTGTGTGTGTGTGTGTCGGTAGGCGCATGCTGCAGAAGATTTCTCTCATCTTCCTCCGGAGCAGAGGAAGAAGAGGCTTCAGGGAAAGATTGATGACATCGCCAAAGATCTGCAGAAGACGCAGGACCAAAGGTGACCGCGTAGCCCCCCCCCCCCAGCATCGACGGGCATCCCATAACTATGGGAACTTCTAATCCCATCGTAGCAAAATGGCATTGAGCATTAGTTTTAATTTTAGGGTTTTATTTCAGTTCCGTGTGAAGGTGATCTAAACGAGGACGTAGTTAAAGTAAAATACTCCTTTGAGAAACACAAGTCAAAGTATCGCGTGACGCAAGTATCTCCCAAAGAAATGAGCCAATCTGACTACGTGGGTTTTATCACATATTTATTTAAAGTAAACATCCTCAGAAGTCGCTCATTAAAGAGCACTGATGAGCTCACTATCGCCTCATGGGAAATAACAAAGGCAGAGGTAGATTTTTAAGGCTTTTAGTGATACACATTTACGGTAGAAATGAGCTTTATTGTGGTCTCATCTATTTTGTGAATCCATCAGGTTTGGTTTTGTGTAACATTTTTTTTGTTGTGCGACATACTTCTGCACTTCAGGGCTTGGGCTGTTTTTTTTTTATACTTTTGGCTCCAGAAATGAGTTCTAATAGAAATGCTGCAGCAGACGGAGATGTTTCAAACCGCTGTGTGTGTGTGTGTGTGTGTGTGTGTGTGTGTGTGTGTGTGTGTGTGTGTGTGTGTGTGTTTATTCTTTCTCATTTCAACATCTGTGCACACAAAGCCGGGTCCAAAAAGAAATGTTTTTCTACTTTCGGGTTGTCAAACACTCGTGCCTTCCTCCTCCTCCTCCTCCTCCTCCCTGATGGGTGCTCACACATTTCTCCTTTCTCCTGTGGTGACGTCAGCGAGGCCCTGGAGAAGATGAAGGGCGTCTACGAGCACAACCCGCAGATGGGCGACCCCTCCAGCCTGGAGCCGCAGATCTCCGAAACTGCCCAGAACATTGGCCGGCTGACGGCGGAGCTCGCCAAATATGAGGTCAGCGCACAAACAAACACGCACGCACAGACGCACACGTCTGTGCGAGTGTTGACGTCGTGTTTCCGGTGCGTTGCAGACGTGGCTGTCGGAGGCGGTGGGCGGGGAGGACTCGTCCAACGCCATCAACAATAACACTCAACACAGGTAACGCGTCGCTTTGGACAACACCTTTTGGTTGAATTACATTTTTAAGCATCTCCTCTTCATCATCATCATCATCATTCCGTCTCGAACAGACGTCGCGTCTGAACGGCTGTCGATATGAAATAATAATGCAAAGTGTCAAACTATCTCCGTAAATTGTCCACGACAGCAAAATGCCCCCCCCCCCGAACGCCACGTCTCCATTGTTGTGCCCGGGTGTTTCCAGGGTGGCGGCGGCGGCGGCCAACCAGCCGCAGGGCCTCTACTCGGAGTTCGATGAGGAGTTTGAAGACGTGGAAACTCCCGTCGGCCAGTGCACGGCTCTGTACACCTTCGAAGGTACCTTCCATTAATTCACGCTCAACCCTCAAACTGGATTTGATCCCAGCCGGTTTTGCATGTGTCTTTATTGTGTGTGCGTGTGTGTGTGTGTGTGTGTGTGTGTGTCTGCAGGCAACAGCGAGGGCACCGTTTCCATTACGGAGGGAGAGATGTTGAGTATAATGGAGGACGATAAAGGAGACGGATGGATGAGAGTCCTCAGAGGCAGCGGAGAAGAGGGCTATATACCGTCATCCTATGTCAAACATTCCCCATAACACACACACACACACACACACACACACACACACACACACACACACACGCACACAGACACACGGCTTGTAATGGGAAGGTAAGTTAGAAGCCGAAGGTGAATACAAAGTCATCCGCTATAATTGGGGCCTCCCATCTTTTATCTGGGGCCGGTGGCGCGGCGATGGAGGCGCCTGATTAGAAAGCCTCTTATCGAAAAAAGTCTCTGATCTTCACGGATTTTCCCGGGAATCCAAAAAACGTGTGAATGTACACCTGGAACTTCTGCGATGACCAGCGTCACAAAGTGCTACGTATCTTTTATGTTGATATATCCATTCACTTGACCCCCCCCCCCCCCCTCCCCCTCTAATTACCTGCTGAACCTGTTCCCCCCTCGTCAATAAAAACCCACGCTCTCCTGACAGGACGACTTAGAACTGGATGAAGACCACTGCTCCTATCATCTCACGAGGGACTGTCACTTTAAAAGGGGTCTGTCTTCTAAACAATAGGCTAAAATCTGCTTCCGCATGTACGGTGTGTAATTGTCGGCACAAACACTTGCAATTACTTCATAAACCACAAAGACGGAGAGCAAGCAATTATTATTATTATTATTATTATGTCCTCATCTGCAGAGCGATCTCCTGGTCCTTTTTAATTTTTAATTTTTTTTTTTCTTCCTTTTGACTTAATCCATGGGTCTCATACTTTGTACACTGTCTTCAACCTGTTTTTTTTTTATGAATGAACGACGGGGGGGGGGGGTTTGATTTGAAGGAAGGAGGCGGTTTTTAAGCTTCAGGGAGCAAAGGAGTGTTTTTAAGACTCGCGTCACCCTGATGGGACATTTGCTTTTTGCAGAGAAAACTTCTCTCCAGTAGAAACGTCCTTCTGCAAATCCTTCATTGAGCCACACCTTGTTTACTCCATCTCTCTCTAACCACTCTGTCCTGCACTAGTAGATGTTTTTCTTAGCATTTTAAGGGGTATTATTGTATGATCTTTTTTTTTTTTTTTTTTTTAAACAAAATGTATGTATTTACGTGTATTGTTTTGAGACATAAAGTGAACAAAAGAAATACAAATTCTCGTCTTTCTTTCTTTTCAGAAAAGTTCCGGGCCAAAAAGATTTATTGCATTAGAAACACACAAATTTCCAGCGCGGTCGCCCACGGCAGCAGAAGCTCATGTGCAAACCGCTTGAGTCACGCGACCATGTCGATGAGCGTCGTCATTGCACATTTGGAGAAGTCAACAGATTTTCTGAATCCGACGCGGCTCTTTTCACAGTGCTCCACTCAAAAAAACAAAAAAAAACGGGGCCGCGCGGGGGCGGGGCCCTCAGGTCGCGGGGTCGAGCTGCCGCGGCGTGATCTCCGCGGGCTCCAGCTTATCCGACAGCACGGAGAGGATCTTGTCGAACTTGTCGTAGCGCTCCCCTCTGTCGGCCAGCGACCCCGACTGACCCCAGAGCAGACGCAGGGCGAACTCCGTCCGGAAGGCCTCCAGCAGCTCGGGGACGGGAACCCAGCTTCCTGCCGGGGGGGGGGGGCAACGTGACGGACGTCAGATTACGGAAAGGACAGGAAGTACCAGCAGGGCCTCGTGCAGCAACTAGCTCTGCTAGCTGGTGCAGGAGGAGGCTACTTCAGCTCAATTCATCACGTGATGAATTGGACTTTAGGACGCTACCTTGAAAACTTTTAGCCTTGCGGTTAATGGGGTGTATATAGTGTATATAATCCCTCTTACTTTTGTTTTGTAATTGTTGATGTTGATGTTCATTTTGTTGTGTTTGGCACTATGGGCCCTATGTAGTACTGTTGTGAGATGACAAATGTTATTAAATTCTGGGGTGGCCGCCTATAAGCTCTTTTGCTTCGGCCCGCCCCCTTTTGAGCAGAAGGGTTACTGCTCAAATAAATAAATAAATAAATAGTGGGATTAGAAAACCTCACAAGCGGTCCAGAGCTTTAGGATTTCTGTAACAAACTCCATTGACTAACCAGAAAAAAAGCAATATTTAACTTAAACTCATGCAAATATTCTGGTCCTCATATTTCGCCATAGGTCGCCAGTGGAGGTTTAGCAAAAGATCCTTATTTTGACATTGTAATTTATATTAATCTCTAATTGTTGATAAATCCCATCTTTTTAACACTTTTTGCAAATAATACAATCCCCCACCCACACCTCCTCATCAAATGTATAAAGATATAAATATATGTATAAGAGCAAAGACGTGCGCGTGCACCTGTGAGCAGCGCCCTGGCGTGCTGCTGGTGGTCGGCCGCGTGCAGCGCCGCCCTGCGGGCCGCCTGCAGGACGTCGTAGAGGAGCTGGCAGCCCCGCTCGCTGTCCTCCACCGGGTCGCCGCCCTCCATCGCCATCAGCAGGGGACCAGGTGCGGCACGGCGACGGGTCCGCTGACCGCGGCGTCTGCGGAGGAGTGCGTGGGGGGGGTGGGGGGGTGGGGGAAGAGGGCGTGAGAGTCCGGGAGGGGGGGGGGGGCACAGGTTATGTTCTTTCTCTCCCTGCGGGGGTCACTCACCGTTGCCGTCGTTCAGCAGGTTCATGAAGGGTTTGAGCTTCTTCTCAAACAAAACGGCCGTGTCCGTGTGGTTCCTTCTCAGCGCTCGCCACGTCATCTCCAGCCGCATTATCTGCATGAATATTATTTTACACTTTATGAAAAAAAAACATTTTTGAACCCTACTTCACCGTGACTTTCTGTATGACATTCTACACTTGTGATGGAATACTATATTTTAATTATTATTATTATTTTTTTTACACTACCTGGGGCATATCCAGAGCCTTCATCACAGCGGAGAAGGAGTACAGGTTGTGGGCGTGTTCTTTCAGGGCTGAGCCAATAGGATTAATTTGTGTAGGACGGTGGCCCTTTGGCTCACGGTTCCTGTGCAGCCCAGGATGTCCACAGCAACTCCCAGCGACAGTAGATGATGCCTGGGGGGGGGGGGGGGGGGGGGGTGGGGAAATGGCAGTAGCTGGAGGAAACCCACGACGAAACCGCCGCGAGAGACAAGGTGGGGGGTGGGTGGGGGGGGGGGGGGTGTTCCCGATCTCGTACCTTTCTAACAAATCCTTCCGTAACTGGCTTCCGTGCGGCAGAGTGACGAGCTCCAGCCCCGAGCCGACTCCCATGGACGCCTTCTGCTCCTCGGTCACCCCGACGATGCGCGCCACCTGCAACACACCCCTCGGTCACCTGGATGGACGCGCCTCCCTGAGCCCGGGGGGGGGGGCGGCGGGGGGAGGGGAGGCTCGCTCACCTGGCAGTCGACGCTCAGCATGTGCAGAGCGGTGGCGTCGCGCGTCGGAGCGGTTTGAAGAGCTCTTTGAGTGCCAGCAGGACGCCGGGCTCCAGGGGCCGGTTGTTCTCCGGCAGGAGCTTCGAGTGGAACCGATTCAGCTGGAAGCAGGAGGCCGACTCCACCTGCGACGGAGGGGGGGGGGGGGGAGATGGACTTCACGACGTTTGTGGTGCGCGGTGGACGAGTTATTTCGCAGTTAGGAGTTGGCGCTGTGAGGCTTGTTATATAAAAAGCTGCATGCTGCACTATTAAAGGAGACGGGTCGCCTGTTGGAAACAACACGAAACCCAGGTGTATTCCTGCATAATAACATTGTTGTGTATATTCTCAGCATCACAGTGGATGAAAATGATCAAATTCACTGTCACAGAAGACAGAGAAAACCAGTAAACGTCCACATCGGAGGAATTGAAACCATTGAATTAAAGGAGATTAATGGCAGATCAAATATCTACAACGCCCAAACTGTACAGCATGCATATAAATAAAAGTAATAAATAAAAAAGAACAAACTTGTGGCTTTTGAAAATGCCAATCCTCGCCTCCCGCCGCCGCCTTCTGCCGCAGCTGTGCCAACTCTTTGTTCTTCTGGTCCTCCAGGAAGCCAAAGGACGTCTCCGTGAGGCGGGCGCGGCTCTGCCACTTCTCCTCCGCACGCAGTCGGTCCACGTGACCCTTCCGCCGGGCCTGTGGCACCTGGACGCGACCAGGACATGAACCCCTCCGTGGACAATTTACCATCATCACCCCTCCTCCTCCTCCCCCCCCCCCCCCCCCCC